>NC_092720.1:190254873-190264873 GCF_047496885.1 Scyliorhinus torazame
CCACACACACACACACACCACACACACACACCACACACACACCCCACACACCCCACACACCCCACACACCCCACACACCACACACACACCACACACACACACCCACACACACACCACACACACACCCACACACCACACACACACACCCCGCACACACACATCCCACACACACACACCCCCCGCACACACATTCCCACACACACATCCCCCCCCACACACACACTCACCCCACCCCCCCCGCGCGCACATCCCCACACCCCCCCTGCACACACATCCCCACACACACGCGCACACCCCACACACACACCCTCCACACAAACATAAACACACATACACACACTTAATACATGTCCCCATCACACATACACATACACACTCCACACAAACACACACACTCCACACACACTCCACACACAACACACACCCTCCGCGCATACACACACACTTAATACACGTAGACACACAAACACAACACACACACCAGACACACAACACATACATGCACACACACACACCTATACCCCACATGTACACACATCCCACACGTACACACATCCCACACACACAACATGCGCACACACACTTACACGCATATACACACACCCACGCTTAATACATTTACACACTCCCGCACAGTCACACACACACACCACATACACACTTGATCTCTCTCTCATGCACATTCACATATACTTGCACACTCTCACATGAATATATGATCAGGGTGGGAATAGAAGGATACGGACGATGTAGGTGCAGACGGTTTTTGTAGGTACCATGGTCGGCACAGGCTTGGCGGGCTGAAGGGCCTGTTCCTGTGCTGTATTGTTCTTTGTTCTGTGCATGCAAGCAAGCTCACATGCATACATTTGCACTCTCTCTCAAGCACACTCTCACTCACACTCTCTCCTTCTCTCTCACTCTCAATCATATTCTTTCACTCGCGCACATACATGCATACACACACCCACACGCATGCTCACTCACCCACTTTCTCTCACCTCATGCTCACTCACTGTTTCACACACACTCGCGCAGACACACTCGTGCAAACATGCGTGCAAACACTCGCGCAAACACTCGCGCGCAGACACTCGCGCGCAGACACTCGCGCGCAGACACACTCGCGCAGACACACTCGCGCAGACACACTCGCGCAGACACACTCGCGCAGACACACTCGCGCAGACACACTCGCGCAGACACACTCGCGCAGACACACTCGCGCAGACACACTCGCGCAGACACACTCGCGCAGACACACTCGCGCAGACACACTCGCGCAGACACACTCGCGCAGACACACTCGCGCAGACACACTCGCGCAGACACACACTCACTTTCACACACACACTCACCATTCTCAATTTCACTCACACACTCACACATACACATTCACTCTCACACATTACCTCTCTCATACTCTCACACACACATGGGCACTCACACACGCATTCTCACATACTTACACACACTCACACGCACTCTCACACATGCACTCACATACATACACTCACACTTTCACATGCATGCACTCACTCTCACACTCACACTGTCACCCACTTACACTCTCGCACACACTCACACACACAGATACACTCTCACGCCCACAAACACATACTCTCTCGCGCACACCCTCTCGCACACCATTTCACATACACTCTCTCACATACTCCTTCTAACACACACACACTGTCTGACCCACTGTCCCACCCAGTCCCAGAGGGGAAAAGAACAGTGTCTGACCCACTGTCCCACCCAGTCCCAGAGGGGGAAAGGACAGTGTCTGACCCACTGTCCCACCCAGTCCCAGAGGGGGAAAGGACAGTGTCTGACCCACTGTCCCACCCAGTCCCAGAGGGGGAAAGGACAGTGTCTGACCCACTGTCCCACCCAGTCCCAGAGAGGGGAAAGGAGAGTGTCTGACCCACTGTCCTACCCAGTCCGAGAGGTGGAAAGGACAGTGTCTGACCCACTGTCCCACCCAGTCCCAGAGGTGGAAAGGACAGTGCCTGACCCACTGTCCCACCCAGTCCCAGAGGGGGAAAGGACAGTGTCTGCCCCACTGTCCTACCCAGTCCAGAGGGGGAAAGGCCAGTGTCTGACCCACTGTCCCACCCAGTCCCAGAGGGGGAAAGGTCAGTGTCTGACCCACAGACCCACCCAGTCCCAGAGGGAGAAAGGCAAGTGTCTGACCCAATGTCCCACCCAGTCCCAGAGGGGGAACGGTCACTGTCTGACCCACTGTCCCACCCAGTCCCAGAGGAGGAAAGGACAGTGTCTGACCCACTGTCCCACCCAGTCCCAGAGGGGGAAAGGACAGTGTCTGACCCACTGTCCCACCCAGTCCCAGAGGGGGACAGAACAGTGTCTGACCCACTGTCCCACCCAGTCCCAGAGGGGGAAAGGACAGTGTCTGACCCACTGTCTCACCCTGTCCCAGACGGGAAAAGGACAGTGTCTGACCCACTGTCTCACCCAGTCCCAGAGGAGGAAAGGACAGTGTCTGACCCACTGTCTCACCCTGTCCCAGAGGGGGAAAGGACAGTGTCTGACCCACTGTCCCACCCAGTCCCAGAGGGGGACAGAACAGTGTCTGACCCACTGTCCCACCCAGTCCCAGAGGGGGAAAGGACAGTGTCTGACCCACTGTCTCACCCTGTCCCAGACGGGAAAAGGACAGTGTCTGACCCACTGTCTCACCCAGTCCCAGAGGAGGAAAGGACAGTGTCTGACCCACTGTCTCACCCTGTCCCAGAGGGGGGAAGGACAGTGTCTGACCCACTGTCTCACCCTGTCCCAGAGGGGGGAAGGACAGTGTCTTACCCACTGTCCCTCCCAGTCCCAGAGGAGGAAAGGACAGTGTCTGACCCACCCAGTCCCAGAGGGGGAAAGGACAGTGTCTGACCCACTGTCCCACCCAGTCCCAGAGGGGGAAAGGCCAGTGTCTGACCCAATGTCCCACCCAGTCCCAGAGGGGGAAAGGTCACTGTCTGACCCACAGACCCACCCAGTCCCAGAGAGGGAAAGGACAGTGTCTGACCCACTGTCCCACCCAGTCCCAGAGGGGGAAAGGACAGTGTCTGACCCACTGTCCCACCCAGTCCCAGAGGGGGAAAGGACAGTGTCTGACCCACTGTCCCACCCAGTCCCAGAGGGGGAAAGGACAGTGTCTGACCCACTGTCCCACCCAGTCCCAGAGGGGGAAAGGACAGTGTCTGACCCACTGTCCCACCCAGTCCCAGAGGGGGACAGAACAGTGTCTGACCCACTGTCCCACCCAGTCCCAGAGGGGGAAAGGACAGTGTCTGACCCATGCCCCCCCCCGTCCCAGAGGGGGAAAGGACAGTGTCTGACCCACTGTCCCACCCAGTCCCAGAGGGGGCAAGGACAGTGTCTGACCCACTGTCCCACCCAGTCCCAGAGAGGGAAAGGACAGTGTCTGACTCACTGTCCCACCCAGTCCCAGAGGGGGAAAGGACAGTGTCTGACCCACTGTCCCACCAAGTCCCAGAGGGGGAAAGGACAGTGTCTGACCCACTGTCCCACCTAGTCCCAGAGGGGGAAAGGACAGTGTCTGACCCACTGTCCCACCCAGTCCCAGAGGGGGAAAGGACAGTGTCTGACCCACCCAGCCACCTCAAATATGTTGCAGATCTGTTGGCCCGTTGCCTGAAACAGTTTTTGATTTGCTGTAGATTGGAAGCTGGTGAAGTGTGGGCGTGAGGCAGACGGTGCAGGTCACACATCCAAATCCTGGGGACAGCAGCATCTGCTGTGTGTGAGGAGGCACCCTGACTATTCTGAGTTGCTGACAGCGTAGTTGGGCCACCCTATAGCTTCTGATGGTGCAGATGCAATCGGAGAGCACGGGAGGACAATGGTATTTGCTCAAACCCCTCCCCACAGCATGATCTCAACTTCCTCAATATTGATTGGGGTAGCCAAAGCGTGGAAGGATTAGAGGGAGTGGAATTCTTAAAATGCATCCCAGATAACGTTTTAAGCCAGTGCGTAGAGGGACCTACAAGAGAGGGGTGGTCCTGGAATTAATTTTCGGTGATGAAGCTGGTCAAAGTGGTTGAAGTGTCAGTGGGGGAGCATTTTGAAGACAGTGATCATAACTCAGTTAGATTCAAGCGTGTTATGGAAAAGGACAAGGATGGGCCTGAGGGAAGGCCAATTTTAATCCGATCAGATATGATTCGTTCAGAGTGGACCGGGAGGAGACACTTTTAGGTAAATCTGTGACAGAACAGTGGGACGCAATCAAGAAGGAAATAGAGAGAATGCAGGGCCAACATGTTCCAATTAAGAAAAAGAGTGGGACCAACAAATCCAGTGAACCCTGGATATTGAGGGATATACTGTATTGGATAAAGAGAAAAAGGGAGGCCCATGGCAGATATCAAGGGCTCAAAACAGCAGAATCCCTAGGTGCATATAAGAATGCCCATGTGGGAACTTAAAAAAGAAATTAGGAGAGCAAAAAAGGGACATGAAAGGACACTGGCAGGTAAAATAAAGGAAAAGCCTATGTTTTGAAATGAACTGAAATGAAAATCGCTTATTGTCACAAGTAGGCTTCAAATGAAGTTACTGTGAAAAGCCCCTAGTTGCCACATTCCGGCGCCTGTTCGGGGAGGCTGGTACAAGTACATTAAGGGTGAAAGGTAACTGGGGAAAGAGTAGGGCTCATTAAGGAGCACAGTGGAAACTTGTGTGTGGAGATGGATGACTTCAGGTAGGGTTCTAAATTAATACTTTGTGTCGGTGTTCACTAGTGAGAGGGACAGTGTGGGTATGGAAATCAGGGAGAAGCATTATGATAAAATTAAAGAGATGAGCATAGACAGAGAGGGGGTTCCGTGTCATCTGGGAGGCTTAAAAGTAGACAAATCTCCAGGGCCAGATGAAATGTATCGCAGGCTGTTGACTGAGGCAAGGGAGGAAATAGGGACGCTGGCAATGATTTATAATTCCTCTCTGGCCACAGGAGAGGTGCTGGAGGATAGCCAATGTGATAACCATTATTCCAGAAGGGATAAACAAAGATGTGCGGGTTGGCTGTGATAAATTGCCCTTAGTGTCCAAAAACGTTAGGTGGGGTTACTGGGTTACAGGGATAGGGTGGAGGCGTGGGCTTAAGTGGGGTGCTCTTTCCAAGGACCCGTGCAGACTCGATGGGCTGAATGGCCTCCTTCTGCTCTGTAAATTCTAAACCATGAATCTACAGACCCGTCAATCTAACCTCGGTAGCGGGAAACTATTGGAGGCAATTCTGAGAGACCGAATTAATCTGCATTTGGCGAGGCAGGGATTAATCAAGAACAGTCAGTATGGTTTTGTTAAGGGGAGGTCATGTCTGACCAATTTGATTGAGTTTTTCAAACAGGTGACCAAATGTGTAGATGAGGGAACTGCTTTTGATGTAGTATACCTGGGCTTCAGCAAGGCTTTTGATAAGGTCCCACATGGGAGACTCATAGTGGAAGTAAGTGCCCATGGGAGCCAAGGAAATTTGGCAAATTGGATCCAGAATTTGCCAAGTGGCAGGAAGCAGAGGATGTTGGTCGAGGGGTGTTTTTCTGACCGGAAATCTGTGCCCAGCAGGGTCCCGCAGGGATCAGTGTTGGGGCCCTTGCTGTTTGTGGTTTATATAAATGATGAAATTAAAAATCGCTTATTGTCACAAGTAGGCTTCAAATGAAGTTACTGTGAAAAGCCCCGAGTCGCCACATTCCGGCGCCTGTTCGGGGAGGCTGGTACAGGAATTGAACCCGTGCTGCTGGCCTGCCTTGGTCTGCTTTAAAAGCCAGCGATTTAGCCCTGTGTGCTTAAACCTGCCCAACTTGGGCAGGACAAGCAAGTAAAGGAACTCATGATATATGGCAGGACCCTGGACAGCACCCAGGACCTTGGTGTGCGTGTGCACTGGTCCCTTAAGGTAGCAGAGCAGGTGGATACAGTGGTTAAGCAGGCATATGGCATACTTGCCTTTATTAGCTGAGGCACAGAGTTTAAGAGCAGGGAGGTTATGCTAGAACTGTATAAAACGTTAGGCCACAGCTAGAGTATTTGTGCAATTCTGGAATCCACATTATAGGAGGGATGCAATAGCACTGGAAAGGATGCAGAGGAGATTTTTATTTTAAATTTTCCATTATAGCGTGACCAATCCACCGACCCTGCACATCTTTGGGTTGGAGCGAGACCCACGCAGACACGTGTGCAAACTCCGCATGGGGGTGCAGAGGGGATTTATCGGCAAGTTGCCTGGACCGGAGGGTTTTAGCCATGAAAAGAGTTGGATTGTTTTCCTTGGCGCAGAGGAGACTGAGGGGAGACCTGATTGTGATGTATAAAATTATGAGGGCACAGATAGAGTAGACAGGACAAAACTTTTCCCCTTGGTGGAGGGATCAATGACCAGGGGGCATAGAGGGGCAGGGGGTTCAGAGGGGATGTGAGGAAAAACATCTGCACCCAGAGAGCAGTGGGATTCTGGAACTTGCAGCCTGAAAGGCAGAGACCCTCATAACGTTTAAGAAGTATTTAGATGTGGACTTGCAATCCCAAGACTTACGAGGACGTGGGCCAGGTGCTGAAAAATGGGATTAAAATAAGTTAGGTGGTTGTTTCTAACCTGCGCACCTGGCGATGGGCCGAACGGCCTTTTCTGTGCTGTGTGATTCCGTGGCTCAGCCTGTGGAGAGAGGAAAGGTTTCCGCTCGCCGACCTTTCATCGGAACTGGGAAAACATGGGGGTACGGCTGGGGTTTGAGTTGGGTGGGACAAGGACAGAAAGGAAGGGTCTGCGACGAGGCGGGAGAGGTTGACTGGCAGGAGAGCTGGTTTCCCCCGGAGACGAAGGGAACGGTGAAATAAACGGGATATACTGCTGGAAAAACAGAAAGTGTGGGAAAATCGCAGCGAGTCTAGCGGCAGACATTTTGAGTCAAGGGGGCCACAGGGAGGGAGAAATGTGATGGGTTTTACACCGTTTCAGAGGGGGACGGAGCAGAATAGATCAGGGGTAGGTGAGAGCTCAGAGGGATTTGGTGAAGATGTCATGGACACACGGCAGGGGGGTATTAACAGGGCAGGTGTTAACATGATGTTTAACACCAGCTTGCTTGCAGGAGTTGCCAGAGAGATGATTAAAGCTGAGAGTCCGTCAGTCTTCAGGCTCCACTTCATTTTTTTTTGTCAGTGTTTGTAATCCCTCAGCCTCCATCCCTCCAAAGGTGTCAACATACAGAGAACATAGAGCATACAGTGCAGGAGGCCATTTGGCCCCTCTTGAGTCTGCACCGACCCACTTAAGCCCTCACTTCCACCCTATCCCCATAACCCAATAACCCCTCCGAACCCTTTTGGTCACTAGGGGCAATTTAATATGGCCAATCCACCTAACCTGCACGTCATTGGTGAGTGGGAGGAAACCGGAGCACCCGGAGGAAACTCACGCAGATACGGGGAGAACGTGCAGACTCCGCACAGACAGTGAGCCAGCCGGGAATCGAACCCGGAACGCTGGCGCTGTGAAGCCACAGTACTAGCCATGTGTGCTACTGTGCTGCCCAAGGGCACAGGACAGTCAGGCTGTTCTTCCCCCACAGTTGGGAGCTTGGTTCATGAGGCCCAGGGCGTGACCCCGTGCCTGTGGGCCTGCCCGCCACCATGTTTGGGGTGGGGGTGGGGGTGTGTGTGTGGAGAATCGCCTCTGACGTTTTAACCTGACGCTGCGATTGACTCTGACTCCCGTTGCATCGCCGTGAGGAGGCAAAGCCAAGGACACGTCTCTCAGCCAGGTCGCTCGCCTCACACCGAACACGTCCCGCAATGGGTTCGGATTCAGGGTGAAGAAGGGGATCAAATGGGCCGAAGGGTCTTCTTCATTCCATCTGACCCCGTGCGCTATTTGTAACCGTTCCGCTCCTTTAATCTGGGGTTGTTTGGCAGCGCTGGGACAGTAGCTACTGTGACGCTGATCTCTCTCTCTGTGCTCTCATTCCACAGGGATCACGATGACTGTATGAGCATCCTGATGGGGCTGCGACTTTGGCATTCCCAGCAACTTCCCGGCGGACTGCAGGGCTTGGTCCTCAATCCCATCTTCAAAGAGAACCTGCGCATTGCACTTCTTGGGGGGTGAGTGACGGTGGCATAGACGTGTTCAGTGATGGCCATCTTTATGACTGTGTTTATGTGTTTCTGTGTGCGTGTGTTTGGCCGTGCGTGTGTTTGGCCGTGCGCGTGCTTCTCCGCGTGCGTGTTTCTGTGCGTGTGTTTTTTTATAATGTACAAAAACAGAAATAAATTGAAGAACATTCTCCACATCTCACAGTTCAGTTTGTGCAAGTTTTCCCCCCTTTTTCATCCCCCCCCCCCCCCCCCCCCCCCCCCCCCTCCTTGCGACGAACAATTCCTCAAACATGGTCATGAACAGCCCCCACCATGTCTCAAAGGCCTCCGCTGATTCTCTCAATTTCCGGAGAAAGTTGTACAGATCCCCCAGCCAGGCTGCCGACCTCCATTCCAGCAAGATCCTTCGCTGGACAACCAGAGAGGCAAAGGCCACCACACCGGCCTTCCTCCCCTCCATCAGCTCCGGCATTTCCGATACCCCAGAAACACCAACATGGGGTCCGGCAGGGCCTCTCACCCCACAACCTTTCAGAACGTCCCAAATACCCCCGCCCAGAATCTCTCCAACTGCTCACAGCCCCAGAACATATGCGCGTGGGTTGCTGGTCCACGGCCCAACTTCGCACATTCGTCTGCCACCCCCTGGAAAAATCCACTCATCCTGAAAATCCAGTCAGACGTACCCTGTGTACCACCTTAAACTGAATCAAACTCATCCTCGCACACGAAGAGGTCGATTTCACCCTGCACGTCAACTCACTCCACACTCCCCATCCCATCTACCCCCTCCCCCCCAACTCCTCCTCCCATTTCTACTTAAACTTCACGGTAGCACAAGTGGACAGCACTGTGGCTTCATAGTGCCAGGGTCCCAGGTTCGATTCCCCGCTGGGTCACTGTCTCTGCGGAGTCAGCACATTCTCCCCGTGTCTGCGTGGGTTTCCTCCGGGTGCTCCGGTTTCCTCCCACAGTCCAAAGATGTGCAGGTTAGGTGGATTGGCCATGCTAAATTGCCCTTAGTGTCCAAAAAGGTTAGGAAGGATTATTGGGTTACGGGGATTGGGTGGAAGTGAGGGCTCAAGTGGGTCGGTGCAGACTCGATGGGATGAATGGCCTCCTTCTGCACTGTATGTTCTATGTTCACCACCTGCGCTCCCCCCAGCTCCCCCACCCATATATATCCCCAATCTTACCCTCCTCTTCCACATCCGGGAGCAGCAACCGCTCCAGCAGGGTATACTCCGGCAGCTTGGGATCCTTTTCCACACCTGTGCAAAGTCCCTCACTTGCATATCCCTGAATTCACTTCCCTTCGGAACTTCTACCCTCCCCCGCAGCTCTTCCAGACTTGCAAACCTCTCCTCCAGGTTCAGATCCCTCACCCTCACCAGCCTCACTTCTCTCCACCTCCTGCCCATGCCATCCGTCTCCCCCCGGCTTAAACCTGTGGTTCCCACACGGCGATGTCAGCACCGACATCCCCTCCATCCTCAAGTGTCTCCTCAACTGGTTCCACACCCTAATTGCGGACTGTACCAGCGGGTTCTCCATGTACCTTCTCGGTGCCAGTGGATGGCGTCGCCTTCACCATGGCTCTCAGGGTGGACCCCCTACAAAACCCTTCCTGCATCCTAACCCATTGAGACTCCTTTCTTTCCCACCACCGCCTCACCATCACCCCATTCTGTAACAGGGCCCTCTTCACCCTAGGTACCTTCCCCGCCCATATATAAACTCTGAAATCGCTGTGTCCAGTTTCCGGTAAAAGGCCTTAGGAATGAAGATCGGGAGGATTTATAATACAAACAGGAACCTTGGCAGAATGTTCATCTTTACTATTGGACCCTCT
>NC_092720.1:190272373-190277766 GCF_047496885.1 Scyliorhinus torazame
GAAAATTGCCCAGGTGTGTCCTGTACCCAAGAAACAGGAAAAATCCAACCCAGCCAATTACCGTCCTATCAGCCTACTCTCCATCATCAGCAAAGTGATGGAAGGAGTCATTAACAGTGCTATCAAGCGGCACTTAGTCAGCAATAACCTGCTCACGGACGCTCAGTTTGGTTCCGCCAGGGTCACTCAGCTCCTGACCTCATTACAGCCTTGGTTCAAACATGGGCAAAAGCGCTGAATGCCAGAGGTGAGGTGAGAGTGATTGCCCTGGACATCAAGGCAGCATTTGACCGAGTACGGCATCAAAGAGCCCGAGCTAAACTGGACTCAATGGGAATCAGGGGGAAAACTCTCCACTGGTTAAGAGGAAGATTGTTGTGGTTGGAGGTCAATCATCTCAGTCCTGGAACATGACTGCCTGTTTTCCTTAGTGTCGTGTCACAGGCTCAACCATCTTCAGCTGCTTCATCAAAGACCCTCTGTCCAAAATAAGGGCAGATGTGGAAATGTTCAATGATGTTCAGCACCATTCGCAACTCCTCAGATAATGAAGCGGTCTGTGTCTAAATGCAGCAAGACCTGGACAATATCCAGGCTTGGGCTGACAAGTGGCAAGTTACGTTCGTGCCACATAAGTGTCAGACAACGACCATCTCCTACAAGAGAGCATCTAACCATCACCATTTGACATTAAATGGCATTACCATCACTAAATCCCCCACATCCTGGGGGTTAGCATTGACCCGAAACTGAACTGAACTAGCCAGATAAATACTGTGGCTACCAGGGCAGGTCAAAGTTACTCACAGCGAGTTACTCACCTCTTCCCCCCCCCCCCCAAAGCCTGTTCACCATCGACAAGAATACTCTCCACTTGCCTGGATGAGTGCAGCTCCAACAACACTCAAGACGCTCGACACCATCCAGGACAAAGCAGCCTACTTGATTGCTCCTCCTTCCACAATCATTCACTCCCTCTATCTTGGACGCACAGTGGCAGCGTGTGTACCATGTCAAGATGCACTGCAGTAACTCAACAAGGTTCTTTGGCAGCAGCTTCCAAACCCACGACCATCTAGAAGCCAAGGGCAGCAGATACCTGGGCACCCCACCACCTAGAGGTTCCCCTCCAAGTCACTCACCACCCTGACTTGGAAATGTATCGCCGTTCCTTCGCTGTCGCTGGGTCAAAATCCTGGCACTCTTTCCCTAACAGCACAGTGGGTCTACCTACACCTCAGGGACTGCAGCGGTTCAAGAGTGGTGCAGTGGTTAGCACTGCTGCCTCACGGCAACGAGGACCCGGGTTCGATCCCAGCCCCGGGTCACTGTCCATGTGGAGTTTGCACATTCTCCCCGTGTCGGCGTGGGTCTCACCCCCACAACCCAAAAAGATGTGCAGGGTAGGTGGATTGGCCACGCTAAATTGCCTCTTAATTGGAAAAGAAATGAATTGGGTACTCTCAATGTAAAAAAATATGCTGGCCTAGCCAGCGACGGCAACATCCCGTCAATTAATTTTGAAAACGCTGAAGTCTAACTAGTGTCCGATACAAGTTCAACATGACCGATTTGCTCTTGTAGTCCGTGCCCCTATTAATAAAACCTATGATATTGTAAGCTCCAGTAACTGCTCTCTCAACATGCCCTGCCATCTTCAATGACTTGTGTACACAGACACAGGCCCCTTTGTTCCTGCACCTCCTTCAGGGTTTCTCCCTTCGTTTTATTCTGTTTCTCCACATTCTTCATGCCAAAATGAATCACCTCACAAATCTCTGCATCGAACGTCACCTGACACTTGTCTGTCTGTGGGCATGTGGAAAGTGTAGAGTGTAAAATTATCGTGTGTCCCCCCCCCAAATCAAAGCCTTCACAGGGTCGTTTGCGACACGGAAAGAGGCAGTGTCTAATTATTCCCATCCTGAACCCTTTTTCCTTTTACTCCTCCTCAAACCCATTAACTTTCCACGCAATTCTTTCTGGAACAGGCTAATTCCACATTACGTTGTCAATAGCTTGTTCCTGTGTGGCTCCAGAGGTCATCCATCCCATAATAGTGGCTTGGCAACATTGCGTGTGCTCTGACTCTGACCACCGGTTCTACACACGACCAGCTATAGTGAACATGGTCAGACTTCAACAACTACACCTCCATTTCCAGCAATTAGTCACCAATGCTTTTAGTAACCACAGCAACCAAACCTTGCTTAAGTGCTGTGCTGATTTCATTGTAAGAAAATAACTGGGCATTTAACAAAATCAGATTTCAATCAAATGTACTCATTGACTGGGGCATGGAGCACTTTAAGACAGCTGGTGTCAGCATGAACCATTCAGTAATGTAAAGCACAGGGTTTAGATACAGAGTAAAGCTCCTTCTACACTGTCCCCATCAAACACTCCCAGGACAGGTACAGCTCGGGGTTAGATACAGAGTAAAGCTCCCTCTACACTGTCCAATCAAACACCCCCAGGACAGGTACAGCACGGGGTTGGATACAGAGTAAAGCTCCCTCTACACTGTCCCCATCAAACACTCCCAGGACAAGTGGGGTTAGATACAGAGTAAAGCTCCCTCTACAATGTCCCATCAAACACTCCCAGGACAGATACAGCACGGGGTTAGATACAGAGTAAAGCTCCTTCTACACTGTCCCCATCAAACACTCCCAGGACAGGTACAGCTCGGGGTTAGATACAGAGTAAAGCTCCCTCTACACTGTCCAATCAAACACCCCCAGGACAGGTACAGCACGGGGATGGATACAGAGTAAAGCTCCCTCTACACTGTCCCCATCAAACACTCCCAGGACAAGTGGGGTTAGATACAGAGTAAAGCTCCCTCTACAATGTCCCATCAAACACTCCCAGGACAGGTACAGCACGGGGTTAGATACAGAGTAAAGCTCCTTCTACACTGTCCCCATCAAATACTCCCAGGACAGGTACAGCTCGGGGTTAGATACAGAGTAAAGCTCCCTCTACATTGTCCAATCAAACACCCCCAGGACAGGTACAGCACGGGGATGGATACAGAGTAAAGGTTCCTCTACACTGTCCCCATCAAACACTCCCAGGACAAGTGGGGTTAGATACAGAGTAAAGCTCCCTCTACACTGTCCCATCAAACACTCCCAGGACAGATAGAGCACGGGGTTAGATACAGAGTAAAGTTCCCTCTACACTGCCCCCATTAAACACTCCCAGGACAGGTACAGCACAGGGTTAGATACAGAGTAAAGCTCCCTCTACACTGTCCCCATCAAACACTCCCAGGACAGGTACAGCATGGGGTTAGATACAGAGTAAAGCTCCCTCCACACTGTCCCCATCAAACACTCCCAGGACAGGTACAGCATGGGGTTAGATACAGAGTAAAGCTCCCTCCACACTGTCCCCATCAAACACTCCCAGGACAGATACAGCACGGGGTTAGATACAGAGTAAAGCTCCCTCTACACTGTCCCATCAAACACTCCCAGGACAGGTACAGAACAGGGTTAGATACAGAGTAAAGCTCCCTCCACACTGTCCCCATCAAACACTCCCAGGACAGGTACAGCACAGGGTTAGATACAGAGTAAAGCTCCCTCTACACTGTCCCCATCAAACACTCCCAGGATAGGTACAGCACGGGGTTAGATACAGAGTAAAGCTCCCTCTACACTGTCCCCATCAAACACTCCCAGGACAGGTACAGCATGGGGTTAGATACAGAGTAAAGCTCCCTCTACACTGTCCCCATCAAACACTCCCAGGACAGATACAGCACAGGGTTAGATACAGAGTAAAACTCCCTCTACACTGTCCCCATCAAACACTCCCAGGACAGGTACAGCACAGGGTTAGATACAGAGTAAGGCTCCCTCTATACTGTCCCCATCAAACACTCCCAGGACAGGTACAGCTCAAGGTTAGATACAGAGTAAAGCTACCTCTACACTGTCCCCATCAAACACTCCCAGGACAGGTACAGCTCGAGGTTAGAAACAGAGTAAAGCTCCCTCTACACTGTCCCCATCAAACACTCCCAGGACAGGTACAGCTCGGGGTTAGATACAGAGTAAAGCTCCCTGTACACTGTTCCCATCAAACACCCCCAGGACAGGTACAGCACGGGGCTAGATACAGAGTAAAGCTCCCTCTACACTGTCCCCATCAAACACTCCCAGGACAGGTACAGCTCGAGGTTAGAAACAGAGTAAAGCTCCCTCTACACTGTCCCCATCAAACACTCCCAGGACAGGTACAGCACGGGGTTAGATACAGAGTAAAGCTCCCTGTACACTGTTCCCATCAAACACCCCCAGGACAGGTACAGCTCGGGGTTAGATACAGAGTAAAGCTCCCTGTACACTGTTCCCATCAAACACCCCCAGGACAGGTACAGCACGGGGTTAGATACAGAGTAAAGCACCCTCTACACTGTGATTTGTATATGTTATTACTGAGTGATCAGGAGCTGTGATGTGTGTGTTCGGGAGCTGTGTTGTGTGTGTGTGTTATTACTGAGTGATCAGGAGCTGTGATGTGTGTGTGAGTTATTACCGAGTGCTCAGGAGCTGTGATGATTGCACCTACTAATGTGCCCTTTTCCCCGCAGGGGCAAACCCTGGGCAGATGACACCAGCCAACTGGGACCTGATAAACACGTTCGGGACATTCCCTCCTTGGACAAGTATGCTATGGAGCGTTGGGAGGTGGGTTGGGGTCATCTTGGCTTAACTGTATATTTTTGTGTTGTGAATATGGGATTATAGCGTAGGAGGATAAAAAAGCAATGATTGCATCAAAGTCCCAACTCTCTTTATGTAAACACTTCCATCTTGGCATCCAGCTGTGAATGGAGTGTCAATGAGGCCAACATGCTTTGTAGCTTATTCTAATTTATCTTACCTTTCCCGTCAAATGCCTCATCCTTGTTTCTGATGTCAGCTTCTTTTGTCCCCCCCAGTGTTTATTTATAACTCTTCTGCAAATTACTTTGTATTAATATTTATGATTTATATCTTCAGAGCCATTTAATAATTCTCCCAATTCATATTTGGGGAGGCAGTGGTGTGGTATTGTCACTGGACTAGTAATTCAGACTCCCCGGGTAATGCTCTTGAGACCTGGGATCGAATCCCACCCTGGCAGGTGATGGAATTTGAATTCCATAAAAATCTGGAATTAAAAGACCATGAAACCCTGGTCGATTGTCGTAAAAACCCATCTGGTTCACTAATGCCCTATCCGGAAGGAAATCTGCCGTCCTTACCCAGTCTGGCTGACATGTGACTCCAGACCCACAGCAATGCGCTTGACTCTTAAATGCCCTCAGGGAAGTGCAATAAATGCTGGCCCAGCCAGACAAGCTAAAAATATCTTTCAGGTGAGCTGATTGGTTC
>NC_092720.1:190325366-190526505 GCF_047496885.1 Scyliorhinus torazame
ACCCAGTCCCAGAGGGGGAAAGGACAGTGTCTGACCCACTGTCCCACCCAGTCCCAGAGAGGGAAAGGACAGTGTCTGACCCACTGTCCCACCCAGTCCCAGAGGGGGAAAGGACAGTGTCTGACCCACTGTCCCACCCAGTCCGAGAGGTGGAAAGGACAGTGTCTGACCCACTGTCCCACCCAGTCCCAGAGGTGGAAAGGACAGTGCCTGACCCACTGTCCCACCCAGTCCCAGAGGGGGAAAGGACAGTGTCTGCCCCACTGTCCTACCCAGTCCAGAGGGGGAAAGGCCAGTGTCTGACCCACTGTCCCACCCAGTCCCAGAGGGGGAAACGTCAGTGTCTGACCCACAGACCCACCCAGTCCCAGAGGGGGAAAGGACAGTGTCTGACCCAATGTCCCACCCAGTCCCAGAGGGGGAACGGTCACTGTCTGACCCACTGTCCCACCCAGTCCCAGAGGAGGAAAGGACAGTGTCTGACCCACTGTCCCACCCAGTCCCAGAGGGGGAAAGGACAGTGTCTGACCCACTGTCCCACCCAGTCCCAGAGGGGGACAGAGCAGTGTCTGACCCACTGTCCCACCCAGTCCCAGAGGGGGAAAGGACAGTGTCTGACCCACTGTCTCACCCTGTCCCAGACGGGAAAAGGACAGTGTCTGACCCACTGTCTCACCCAGTCCCAGAGGGGGAAAGGACAGTGTCTGACCCACTGTCTCACCCTGTCCCAGAGGGGGGAAGGACAGTGTCTGACCCACTGTCTCACCCTGTCCCAGAGGGGGGAAGGACAGTGTCTTACCCACTGTCCCTCCCAGTCCCAGAGGAGGAAAGGACAGTGTCTGACCCACCCAGTCCCAGAGGGGGAAAGGACAGTGTCTGACCCACTGTCCCACCCAGTCCCAGAGGGGGATAGGACAGTGTCTGACCCACTGTCCCACCCAGTCCCAGAGGGGGAAAGGCCAGTGTCTGACCCAATGTCCCACCCAGTCCCAGAGGGGGAAAGGTCACTGTCTGACCCACAGACCCACCCAGTCCCAGAGAGGGAAAGGACAGTGTCTGACCCACTGTCCCACCCAGTCCCAGAGGGGGAAAGGACAGTGTCTGACCCACTGTCCCACCCAGTCCCAGAGGGGGAAAGGACAGTGTCTGACCCACTGTCCCACCCAGTCCCAGAGGGGGAAAAGACAGTGTCTGACCCACTGTCCCACCCAGTCCCAGAGGGGGACAGAACAGTGTCTGACCCACTGTCCCACCCAGTCCCAGAGGGGGAAAGGACAGTGCCTGACCCACTGTCTCACCCAGTCCCAGAGGGGGAAAGGACAGTGTCTGACCCACTGTCTCACCCAGTCCCAGAGGGGGAAAGGACAGTGTCTGACCCACTGTCTCACCCTGTCCCAGAGGGGGGAAGGACAGTGTCTGACCCACTGTCCCACCCAGTCCCAGAGGGGGAAAGGACAGTGTCTGACCCACTGTCTCACCCTGTCCCAGAGGGGGAAAGGACAGTGTCTGACCCACTGTCCCACCCAGTCCCAGAGGGGGAAAGGACAGTGTCTGACCCATGTCTCGCCCAGTCCCAGAGGGGGAAAGGACAGTGTCTGACCCACTGTCCCACCCAGTCCCAGAGGGGGCAAGGACAGTGTCTGACCCACTGTCGCACACAGTCCCCGAGGGGGAAAGGACAGTGTCTGACCCACTGTCCCACCCTGTCCCAGAGAGGGAAAGGACAGTGTCTGACTCACTGTCCCACCCAGTCCCAGAGGGGGAAAGGACAGTGTCTGACCCACTGTCCCACCTAGTCCCAGAGGGGGAAAGGACAGTGTCTGACCCACTGTCCCACCCAGTCCCAGAGGGGGAAAGGACAGTGCCTGACCCACTGTCTCACCCAGTCCCAGAGGGGGAAAGGACAGTGTCTGACCCACTGTCTCACCCAGTCCCAGAGGGGGAAAGGACAGTGTCTGACCCACTGTCTCACCCTGTCCCAGAGGGGGGAAGGACAGTGTCTGACCCACTGTCCCACCCAGTCCCAGAGGGGGAAAGGACAGTGTCTGACCCACTGTCTCACCCTGTCCCAGAGGGGGAAAGGACAGTGTCTGACCCACTGTCCCACCCAGTCCCAGAGGGGGAAAGGACAGTGTCTGACCCATGTCTCGCCCAGTCCCAGAGGGGGAAAGGACAGTGTCTGACCCACTGTCCCACCCAGTCCCAGAGGGGGCAAGGACAGTGTCTGACCCACTGTCGCACACAGTCCCCGAGGGGGAAAGGACAGTGTCTGACCCACTGTCCCACCCTGTCCCGGAGAGGGAAAGGACAGTGTCTGACCCACTGTCCCACCCAGTCCCAGAGGGGGAAAGGCCAGTGTCTGACCCAATGTCCCACCCAGTCCCAGAGGGGGAAAGGTCACTGTCTGACCCACAGACCCACCCAGTCCCAGAGAGGGAAAGGACAGTGTCTGACCCACTGTCCCACCCAGTCCCAGAGGGGGAAAGGACAGTGTCTGACCCACTGTCCCACCCAGTCCCAGAGGGGGAAAGGACAGTGTCTGACCCACTGTCCCACCCAGTCCCAGAGGGGGAAAAGACAGTGTCTGACCCACTGTCCCACCCAGTCCCAGAGGGGGACAGAACAGTGTCTGACCCACTGTCCCACCCAGTCCCAGAGGGGGAAAGGACAGTGCCTGACCCACTGTCTCACCCAGTCCCAGAGGGGGAAAGGACAGTGTCTGACCCACTGTCTCACCCAGTCCCAGAGGGGGAAAGGACAGTGTCTGACCCACTGTCTCACCCTGTCCCAGAGGGGGGAAGGACAGTGTCTGACCCACTGTCCCACCCAGTCCCAGAGGGGGAAAGGACAGTGTCTGACCCACTGTCTCACCCTGTCCCAGAGGGGGAAAGGACAGTGTCTGACCCACTGTCCCACCCAGTCCCAGAGGGGGAAAGGACAGTGTCTGACCCATGTCTCGCCCAGTCCCAGAGGGGGAAAGGACAGTGTCTGACCCACTGTCCCACCCAGTCCCAGAGGGGGCAAGGACAGTGTCTGACCCACTGTCGCACACAGTCCCCGAGGGGGAAAGGACAGTGTCTGACCCACTGTCCCACCCTGTCCCAGAGAGGGAAAGGACAGTGTCTGACTCACTGTCCCACCCAGTCCCAGAGGGGGAAAGGACAGTGTCTGACCCACTGTCCCACCTAGTCCCAGAGGGGGAAAGGACAGTGTCTGACCCACTGTCCCACCCAGTCCCAGAGGGGGAAAGGACAGTGCCTGACCCACTGTCTCACCCAGTCCCAGAGGGGGAAAGGACAGTGTCTGACCCACTGTCTCACCCAGTCCCAGAGGGGGAAAGGACAGTGTCTGACCCACTGTCTCACCCTGTCCCAGAGGGGGGAAGGACAGTGTCTGACCCACTGTCCCACCCAGTCCCAGAGGGGGAAAGGACAGTGTCTGACCCACTGTCTCACCCTGTCCCAGAGGGGGAAAGGACAGTGTCTGACCCACTGTCCCACCCAGTCCCAGAGGGGGAAAGGACAGTGTCTGACCCATGTCTCGCCCAGTCCCAGAGGGGGAAAGGACAGTGTCTGACCCATTGTCCCACCCAGTCCCAGAGGGGGCAAGGACAGTGTCTGACCCACTGTCGCACACAGTCCCCGAGGGGGAAAGGACAGTGTCTGACCCACTGTCCCACCCTGTCCCAGAGAGGGAAAGGACAGTGTCTGACTCACTGTCCCACCCAGTCCCAGAGGGGGAAAGGACAGTGTCTGACCCACTGTCCCACCTAGTCCCAGAGGGGGAAAGGACAGTGTCTGACCCACTGTCCCACCCAGTCCCAGAGGGGGAAAGGACAGTGTCTGACCCACCCAGCCACCTCAAATATGTTGCGGATCTGTTGGCCCTTTGCCTGAAACAGTTTTTGATTTGCTGTAGATTGGAAGCTGGTGAAGTGTGGGCGTGAGGCAGACGGTGCAGGTCACACATCCAAATCCTGGGGAC
Source organism: Scyliorhinus torazame (assembly GCF_047496885.1). Classification (NCBI taxonomy): domain Eukaryota; kingdom Metazoa; phylum Chordata; class Chondrichthyes; order Carcharhiniformes; family Scyliorhinidae; genus Scyliorhinus; species Scyliorhinus torazame. The sequence continues at coordinate 190,329,351 of NC_092720.1, forward strand.
AGCAGCATCTGCTGTGTGTGAGGAGGCACCCTGACTATTCTGAGTTGCTGACAGCGTAGTTGGGCCACCCTATAGCTTCTGATGGTGCAGATGCAATCGGAGAGCACGGGAGGACAATGGTATTTGCTCAAACCCCTCCCCACAGCATGATCTCAACTTCCTCAATATTGATTGGGGTAGCCAAAGCGTGGAAGGATTAGAGGGAGTGGAATTCTTAAAATGCATCCCAGATAACGTTTTAAGCCAGTGCGTAGAGGGACCTACAAGAGAGGGGTGGTCCTGGAATTAATTTTCGGTGATGAAGCTGGTCAAAGTGGTTGAAGTGTCAGTGGGGGAGCATTTTGAAGACAGTGATCATAACTCAGTTAGATTCAAGCGTGTTATGGAAAAGGACAAGGATGGGCCTGAGGGAAGGCCAATTTTAATCCGATCAGATATGATTCGTTCAGAGTGGACCGGGAGGAGACACTTTTAGGTAAATCTGTGACAGAACAGTGGGACGCAATCAAGAAGGAAATAGAGAGAATGCAGGGCCAACATGTTCCAATTAAGAAAAAGAGTGGGACCAACAAATCCAGTGAACCCTGGATATTGAGGGATATACTGTATTGGATAAAGAGAAAAAGGGAGGCCCATGGCAGATATCAAGGGCTCAAAACAGCAGAATCCCTAGGTGCATATAAGAATGCCCATGTGGGAACTTAAAAAAGAAATTAGGAGAGCAAAAAAGGGACATGAAAGGACACTGGCAGGTAAAATAAAGGAAAAGCCTATGTTTTGAAATGAACTGAAATGAAAATCGCTTATTGTCACAAGTAGGCTTCAAATGAAGTTACTGTGAAAAGCCCCTAGTTGCCTCATTCCGGCGCCTGTTCGGGGAGGCTGGTACAAGTACATTAAGGGTGAAAGGTAACTGGGGAAAGAGTAGGGCTCATTAAGGAGCACAGTGGAAACTTGTGTGTGGAGATGGATGACTTCAGGTAGGGTTCTAAATTAATACTTTGTGTCGGTGTTCACTAGTGAGAGGGACAGTGTGGGTATGGAAATCAGGGAGAAGCATTATGATAAAATTAAAGAGATGAGCATAGACAGAGAGGGGGTTCCGTGTCATCTGGGAGGCTTAAAAGTAGACAAATCTCCAGGGCCAGATGAAATGTATCGCAGGCTGTTGACTGAGGCAAGGGAGGAAATAGGGACGCTGGCAATGATTTATAATTCCTCTCTGGCCACAGGAGAGGTGCTGGAGGATAGCCAATGTGATAACCATTATTCCAGAAGGGATAAACAAAGATGTGCGGGTTGGCTGTGATAAATTGCCCTTAGTGTCCAAAAACGTTAGGTGGGGTTACTGGGTTACAGGGATAGGGTGGAGGCGTGGGCTTAAGTGGGGTGCTCTTTCCAAGGACCCGTGCAGACTCGATGGGCTGAATGGCCTCCTTCTGCTCTGTAAATTCTAAACCATGAATCTACAGACCCGTCAATCTAACCTCGGTAGCGGGAAACTATTGGAGGCAATTCTGAGAGACCGAATTAATCTGCATTTGGCGAGGCAGGGATTAATCAAGAACAGTCAGTATGGTTTTGTTAAGGGGAGGTCATGTCTGACCAATTTGATTGAGTTTTTCAAACAGGTGACCAAATGTGTAGATGAGGGAACTGCATTTGATGTAGTATACCTGGGCTTCAGCAAGGCTTTTGATAAGGTCCCACATGGGAGACTCATAGTGGAAGTAAGTGCCCATGGGAGCCAAGGAAATTTGGCAAATTGGATCCAGAATTTGCCAAGTGGCAGGAAGCAGAGGATGTTGGTCGAGGGGTGTTTTTCTGACCGGAAATCTGTGCCCAGCAGGGTCCCGCAGGGATCAGTGTTGGGGCCCTTGCTGTTTGTGGTTTATATAAATGATGAAATTAAAAATCGCTTATTGTCACAAGTAGGCTTCAAATGAAGTTACTGTGAAAGGCCCCTAGTCGCCACATTCCGGCGCCTGTTCGGGGAGGCTGTTACGGGAATTGAACCCGTGCTGCTGGCCTGCCTTGGTCTACTTTCAAAGCCAGCGATTTAGCTCAGTGTGCTTAAACCTGCCCAACTTGGGCAGGACAAGCAAGTAAAGGAACACATGATATATGGCAGGACCCTGGACAGCACCCAGGACCTTGGTGTGCGTGTGCACTGGTCCCTTAAGGTAGCAGAGCAGGTGGATACAGTGGTTAAGCAGGCATATGGCATACTTGCCTTTATTAGCTGAGGCACAGAGTTTAAGAGCAGAGAGGTTATGCTAGAACTGTATAAAACGTTAGGCCACAGCTAGAGTATTTGTGCAATTCTGGAATCCACATTATAGGAGGGATGCAATAGCACTGGAAAGGATGCAGAGGAGATTTTTATTTTAAATTTTCCATTATAGCGTGACCCATCCACCGACCCTGCACATCTTTGGGTTGGAGCGAGACCCACGCAGACACGTGTGCAAACTCCGCATGGGGGTGCAGAGGGGATTTATCGGCAAGTTGCCTGGACCGGAGGGTTTTAGCCATGAAAAGAGTTGGATTGTTTTCCTTGGCGCAGAGGAGACTGAGGGGAGACCTGATTGTGATGTATAAAATTATGAGGGCACAGATAGAGTAGACAGGACAAAACTTTTCCCCTTGGTGGAGGGATCAATGACCAGGGGGCATAGAGGGGCAGGGGGTTTAGAGGGGATGTGAGGAAAAACATCTGCACCCAGAGAGCAGTGGGATTCTGGAACTTGCAGCCTGAAAGGCAGAGACCCTCATAACGTTTAAGAAGTATTTAGATGTGGACTTGCAATCCCAAGACTTACGAGGCCGTGGGCCAGGTGCTGAAAAATGGGATTAAAATAAGTTAGGTGGTTGTTTCTAACCTGCGCACCTGGCGATGGGCCGAACGGCCTTTTCTGTGCTGTGTGATTCCGTGGCTCAGCCTGTGGAGAGAGGAAAGGTTTCCGCTCGCCGACCTTTCATCGGAACTGGGAAAACATGGGGGTACGGCTGGGGTTTGAGTTGGGTGGGACAAGGACAGAAAGGAAGGGTCTGCGACGAGGCGGGAGAGGTTGACTGGCAGGAGAGCTGGTTACCCCCGGAGACGAAGGGAACGGTGAAATAAACGGGAAATACTGCTGGAAAAACAGAAAGTGTGGGAAAATCGCAGCGAGTCTAGCGGCAGACATTTTGAGTCAAGGGGGCCACAGGGAGGGAGAAATGTGATGGGTTTTACACCGTTTCAGAGGGGGACGGAGCAGAATAGATCAGGGGTAGGTGAGAGCTCAGAGGGATTTGGTGAAGATGTCATGGACACGGCAGGGGGGTATTAACAGGGCAGGTGTTAACATGATGTTTAACAGCAGCTTGCTTGCAGGAGTTGCCAGAGAGATGATTAAAGCTGAGAGTCCGTCAGTCTTCAGGCTCCACTTCATTTTTTTTTGTCAGTGTTTGTAATCCCTCAGCCTCCATCCCTCCAAAGGTGTCAACATACAGAGAACATAGAGCATACAGTGCAGGAGGCCATTTGGCCCCTCTTGAGTCTGCACCGACCCACTTAAGCCCTCACTTCCACCCTAGCCCCATAACCCAATAACCCCTCCGAACCCTTTTGGTCACTAGGGGCAATTTAATATGGCCAATCCACCTAACCTGCACGTCATTGGTGAGTGGGAGGAAACCGGAGCACCCGGAGGAAACCCACGCAGACACGGGGAGAACGTGCAGACTCCGCACAGACAGTGAGCCAGCCGGGAATCGAACCCGGAACGCTGGCGCTGTGAAGCCACAGTACTAGCCATGTGTGCTACTGTGCTGCCCAAGGGCACAGGACAGTCAGGCTGTTTTTCCCCCACAGTTGGGAGCTTGGTTCATGAGGCCCAGGGCGTAGTGCCTGTGGGCCTGCCCGCCACCATGTTTGGGGTGGGGGTGGGGGTGTGTGTGTGGAGAATCGCCTCTGACGTTTTAACCTGACGCTGCGATTGACTCTGACTCCCGTTGCATCGCCGTGAGGAGGCAAAGCCAAGGACACGTCTCTCAGCCAGGTCGCTCGCCTCACACCGAACACGTCCCGCAATGGGTTCGGATTCAGGGTGAAGAAGGGGATCAAATGGGCCGAAGGGTCTTCTTCATTCCATCTGACCCCGTGCGCTATTTGTAACCGTTCCGCTCCTTTAATCTGGGGTTGTTTGGCAGCGCTGGGACAGTAGCTACTGTGACGCTGATCTCTCTCTCTGTGCTCTCATTCCACAGGGATCACGATGACTGTATGAGCATCCTGATGGGGCTGCGACTTTGGCATTCCCAGCAACTTCCCGGCGGACTGCAGGGCTTGGTCCTCAATCCCATCTTCAAAGAGAACCTGCGCATTGCACTTCTTGGGGGGTGAGTGACGGTGGCATAGACGTGTTCAGTGATGGCCATCTTTATGACTGTGTTTATGTGTTTCTGTGTGCGTGTGTTTGGCCGTGCGTGTGTTTGGCCGTGCGTGTGTTTGGCCGTGCGCGTGTTTGGCCGTGCGCGTGCTTCTCCGCGTGCGTGTTTCTGTGCGTGTGTTTTTTTATAATGTACAAAAACAGAAATAAATTGAAGAACATTCTCCACATCTCACAGTTCAGTTTGTGCAAGTTTTCCCCCCTTTTTCACCCCCCCCCCCCCCCCCCCCCCCCCCCCTCCTTGCGACGAACAATTCCTCAAACATGGTCATGAACAGCCCCCACCATGTCTCAAAGGCGTCCGCTGATTCTCTCAATTTCCGGAGAAAGTTGTACAGATCCCCCAGCCAGGCTGCCGACCTCCATTCCAGCAAGATCCTTCGCTGGACAACCAGAGAGGCAAAGGCCACCACACCGGCCTTCCTCCCCTCCATCAGCTCCGGCATTTCCGATACCCCAGAAACACCAACATGGGGTCCGGCAGGGCCTCTCACCCCACAACCTTTCAGAACGTCCCAAATACCCCCGCCCAGAATCTCTCCAACTGCTCACAGCCCCAGAACATATGCGCGTGGGTTGCTGGTCCACGGCCCAACTTCTCACATTCGTCTGCCACCCCCTGGAAAAATCCACTCATCCTGAAAATCCAGTCAGACGTACCCTGTGTACCACCTTAAACTGAATCAAACTCATCCTCGCACACGAAGAGGTCGATTTCACCCTGCACATCAACTCACTCCACACTCCCCATCCATCTACCCCCTCCCCCCCAACTCCTCCTCCCATTTCTACTTAAACTTCACGGTAGCACAAGTGGACAGCACTGTGGCTTCATAGTGCCAGGGTCCCAGGTTCGATTCCCCTCTGGGTCACTGTCTCTGCGGAGTCAGCACATTCTCCCCGTGTCTGCGTGGGTTTCCTCCGGGTGCTCCGGTTTCCTCCCACAGTCCAAAGATGTGCAGGTTAGGTGGATTGGCCATGCTAAATTGCCCTTAGTGTCCAAAAAGGTTAGGAAGGATTATTGGGTTACGGGGATTGGGTGGAAGTGAGGGCTCAAGTGGGTCGGTGCAGACTCGATGGGATGAATGGCCTCCTTCTGCACTGTATGTTCTATGTTCACCACCTGCGCTCCCCCCAGCTCCCCCACCCATATATATCCCCAATCTTACCCTCCTCTTCCACAGCAACCGCTCCAGCAGGGTATACTCCGGCAGCTTGGGAATCCTTTTCCACACCTGTGCAAAGTCCCTCACTTGCATATCCCTGAATTCACTTCCCTTCGGAACTTCTACCCTCCCCCGCAGCTCTTCCAGACTTGCAAACCTCTCCTCCAGGTTCAGATCCCTCACCCTCACCAGCCTCACTTCTCTCCACCTCCTGCCCATGCCATCCGTCTCCCCCCGGCTTAAACCTGTGGTTCCCACACGGCGATGTCAGCACCGACATCCCCTCCATCCTCAAGTGTCTCCTCAACTGGTTCCACACCCTAATTGCGGACTGTACCAGCGGGTTCTCCATGTACCTTCTCGGTGCCAGTGGATGGCGTCGCCTTCACCATGGCTCTCAGGGTGGACCCCCTACAAAACCCTTCCTGCATCCTAACCCATTGAGACTCCTTTCTTTCCCACCACCGCCTCACCATCACCCCATTCTGTAACAGGGCCCTCTTCACCCTAGGTACCTTCCCCGCCCATATATAAACTCTGAAATCGCTGTGTCCAGTTTCCGGTAAAATGCCTTAGGAATGAAGATCGGGAGGATTTATAATACAAACAGGAACCTTGGCAGAATGTTCATCTTTACTATTGGACCCTCTCCGCCAGTGTCAGTGTCGCGTAACCCATCTCCTAACGTCCTTCCTTACCTCCTCCATCAACTTTGTTAAGTTCCATTTGTTGCCCATTCCCCCATCACCTGGACCCCCAGATACCTAAACCTATCCCTGGCTGCCCTAAATGGCAACACCCCCAAATTGGCTCGCCGACCCGCTTCATACACTGGAAACATCTCACTCTTTTCCGACATTCAGCTTATAGCCTTAGAAGGCTCCGAACCTCTCTAGTATGTCCATAATTCTCCCCATACGGTCCACTGGGGCTGATACGAGAGGCAGTCAGTCGTCTGCAAACAGCGATACCCGGTGTTCCCTACTCCCCCTCTCAGTCCCCTGTCAGAGTGTGAGTGTGAGTGTGAGTGAGTGAGTGAGTGAGTGAGTGAGTGAGTGAGTGAGTGAGTGAGTGAGTGAGTGAGTGAGTGAAGTGAGTGAGTGAGTGAGTGAGTGAGTGAGTGTGTGTGTGTGTGTGTGTGTGTGTGTGAGTGTGTGAGAGAGAGAGTGTGTGAGAGAGAGAGTGTGTGAGAGAGAGAGTGTGTGAGAGAGAGAGTGTGTGAGAGAGAGAGTGTGTGAGAGAGAGAGTGTGTGAGAGAGAGAGTGTGTGAGAGAGAGAGTGTGTGAGAGAGAGAGTGTGTGAGAGAGAGAGTGTGAGAGAGAGAGAGTGTGTGAGAGAGAGAGTGTGTGAGAGAGAGAGTGTGTGAGAGAGAGAGTGTGTGAGAGAGAGAGTGTGTGAGAGAGAGAGTGTGTGAGAGAGAGAGTGTGTGAGAGAGAGAGTGTGTGAGAGAGAGAGTGTGTGAGAGAGAGAGTGTGTGAGAGAGAGAGTGTGTGAGAGAGAGAGTGTGTGAGAGAGAGAGTGTGTGAGAGAGAGAGTGTGTGAGAGAGAGAGTGTGTGAGAGAGAGAGTGTGTGAGAGAGAGAGTGTGTGAGAGAGAGAGTGTGTGAGAGAGAGAGTGTGTGAGAGAGAGAGTGTGTGAGAGAGAGAGTGTGTGAGAGAGAGAGTGTGTGAGAGAGAGAGTGTGTGAGAGAGAGAGTGTGTGAGAGAGAGAGTGTGTGAGAGAGAGAGTGTGTGAGAGAGAGAGTGTGTGAGAGAGAGAGTGTGTGAGAGAGAGAGTGTGTGAGAGAGAGAGTGTGTGAGAGAGAGAGTGTGTGAGAGAGAGAGTGTGTGAGAGAGAGAGTGTGTGAGAGAGAGAGTGTGTGAGAGAGAGAGTGTGTGAGAGAGAGAGTGTGTGAGAGAGAGAGTGTGTGAGAGAGAGAGTGTGTGAGAGAGAGAGTGTGTGAGAGAGAGAGTGTGTGAGAGAGAGAGTGTGTGAGAGAGAGAGTGTGTGAGAGAGAGAGTGTGTGAGAGAGAGAGTGTGTGAGAGAGAGAGTGTGTGAGAGAGAGAGTGTGTGAGAGAGAGAGTGTGTGAGAGAGAGAGTGTGTGAGAGAGAGAGTGTGTGAGAGAGAGAGTGTGTGAGAGAGAGAGTGTGTGAGAGAGAGAGTGTGTGAGAGAGAGAGTGTGTGAGAGAGAGAGTGTGTGAGAGAGAGAGTGTGTGAGAGAGAGAGTGTGTGAGAGAGAGAGTGTGTGAGAGAGAGAGTGTGTGAGAGAGAGAGTGTGTGAGAGAGAGAGTGTGTGAGAGAGAGAGTGTGTGAGAGAGAGAGTGTGTGAGAGAGAGAGTGTGTGAGAGAGAGAGTGTGTGAGAGAGAGAGTGTGTGAGAGAGAGAGTGTGTGAGAGAGAGAGTGTGTGAGAGAGAGAGTGTGTGAGAGAGAGAGTGTGTGAGAGAGAGTGTGTGTGAGAGAGAGAGTGTGTGAGAGAGAGAGTGTGTGAGAGAGAGAGTGTGTGAGAGAGAGAGTGTGTGAGAGAGAGAGTGTGTGAGAGAGAGAGTGTGTGAGAGAGAGAGTGTGTGAGAGAGAGAGTGTGTGAGAGAGAGAGTGTGTGAGAGAGAGAGTGTGTGAGAGAGAGAGTGTGTGAGAGAGAGAGTGTGTGAGAGAGAGAGTGTGTGAGAGAGAGAGTGTGTGAGAGAGAGAGAGTGTGTGAGAGAGAGAGTGTGTGAGAGAGAGAGTGTGTGAGAGAGAGAGTGTGTGAGAGAGAGAGTGTGTGAGAGAGAGAGTGTGTGAGAGAGAGAGTGTGTGAGAGAGAGAGTGTGTGAGAGAGAGAGTGTGTGAGAGAGAGAGTGTGTGAGAGAGAGAGTGTGTGAGAGAGAGAGTGTGTGAGAGAGAGAGTGTGTGAGAGAGAGAGTGTGTGAGAGAGAGAGTGTGAGAGAGAGAGTGTGTGAGAGAGAGAGTGTGTGAGAGAGAGAGTGTGTGAGAGAGAGAGTGTGTGTGAGAGAGAGTGTGTGTGAGAGAGAGTGTGTGTGAGAGAGAGTGTGTGTGAGAGAGAGTGTGTGAGAGAGAGAGTGTGTGAGAGAGAGAGTGTGTGAGAGAGAGAGTGGTGTGAGAGAGAGAGTGTGTGAGAGAGAGAGTGTGTGAGAGAGAGAGTGTGTGAGAGAGAGAGTGTGTGAGAGAGAGAGTGTGTGAGAGAGTGTGTGAGAGAGAGAGTGTGTGAGAGAGAGAGTGTGTGAGAGAGAGAGTGTGTGAGAGAGAGCGTGTGTGAGAGAGAGCGTGTGTGAGAGAGAGCGTGTGTGAGAGAGAGGGTGTGTGTGAGAGAGGGTGTGTGTGAGAGAGGGTGTGTGTGAGAGAGGGTGTGTGTGAGAGAGGGTGTGTGTGAGAGAGGGTGTGTGTGAGAGAGGGTGTGTGTGAGAGAGGGTGTGTGAGAGAGAGGGTGTGTGTGAGAGAGGGTGTGTGTGAGAGAGGGTGTGTGAGAGAGAGGGTGTGTGAGAGAGAGGGTGTGTGTGAGAGAGGGTGTGTGTGAGAGAGGGTGTGTGTGAGAGAGGGTGTGTGTGAGAGAGGGTGTGTGTGAGAGAGGGTGTGTGTGAGAGAGGGTGTGTGTGAGAGAGGGTGTGTGTGAGAGAGGGTGTGTGTGAGAGAGGGTGTGTGTGAGCGGGAGTGTGTGTGAGCGAGAGTGTGTGTGAGTGTGTGTGTGTGTACAAAGAACAAAGAAATGTACAGCACAGGAACAGGCCCTTCGGCCCTCCAAACCCATGCCGACCATGTTGCCCGACTAAACTATATATTGTGTGTATCATAAGAGTCGTTCCAGTGCAGAAGCTGCCCATTTGGCCATCGAGTCTGCACTGGCTCCCTAGAAGAGCATTCTACCCTGTCCCACTGCCCTGCCTTATCCCCGTAACAACTTTGTTCCCGTTTGAATACCTCAATCGAACCTGACCCCCACCATCATCTCGGGAAGTTTGTCCCAGACTCCAAACAACCTCTGAATCTGAAACATGAACAGAAAATGCTGGACAATATCAGCAGGTCTGACAGCATCTGTGGAGAGAGGACAGAGCTAACGTTTCGAGTCTGGATGATTCTTCGGAGAGTTATCTCACAGTCTGGTCACGCAACAGCCTGGCATAGTCAGAATCATGGAATCATTCCTTACATACAGTGTCCCAGGCACCACTATCACCATGCATGGGTATGTCCTGTCTCATCAACAGGACAGACCCAGCAGAGGCGGCGGCACAGTGGTATACGGTCAGGAAGGAGTTGTCCTGGGAGTCCTCATCATTGACTCTGGACCCCATGAAGTCTCATGGCTTCAGGTTAAACATGGGCAAGGAAACCTCCTGCTGGTTACCAAGTACCGGCCACCATCAGCTGATGAATCAGTACTCCTCCCTGTTGAACATTACTTGGAGGAAGCACTGAGGGTGGAAAGGGCGCAGAATGTGCTCTGGATAGGGGATCTTCAATGTCCATCATTAAGAGTGGCTCGGTAGCACCACCACAGAACGAGCTGGCCAGGTCTCAAAGGATATAGCTGCTAGACTGGGGCTCCAGCAGGTGGCGAGGGAACCAACAAGAGGGAAAAACATACTTGACCTCATCCTCACCAACCTGCCTGTTGCAGTTGCATCTGTCCATGACCGTGTCCATGATGTGGAGATGCCGGTGTTGGACTGGGGTGGCACAGTAAGAAGTCTGGCAACACCAGATTCAGGTCCAACAGGTCTGTTTGGTGACTCGCCTGATGAAGGAGCAGCGCTCCGAAAGCTTGTGATTCCAAATAAACCTATTGGACTTTAACCAGGTGTTGTAAGACTTCTTACCATGACAGTCTCGGTAGAAGTGACCACCGCACAGTCCTCGTGGAGACAAAGTCCCGTCTCCACATTGAGGATACCCTCCATTGTGTTGTGTGGAACTACAATCATCCTAATGGGATAGATTCAGAACAAATCTAGCAGCTCCAGACTGGGCATCCATGAGGCGCTGTGGGCCATCAGCAGCAGAATTGTACTCGGCCACAATCTGCAACCTCATGGCCCGGGGGGGGCTCCAGAAATATTCCCAGCCTCAAAGATGGTGGAGTCCAGCACATCTGTGTAAAAGATAAATGAAGCATTCGCAACAATCTTTAGCCAGAAGTGCCAAGTGGATGATCCATCTCGGTCTCCTCCGGAGTTCCCCAGCATCACAGAGTCTTCAGCCAATTCGATTCACTCCACATGACACTGATACTGCAAAGGCTCTGGGCCCTGACAATATTCCGGCAATCGTACCGAAGACATGTGCTGCAGAATTTGCCGCACCCCAGCCAAGCTGTTCCAGTACAGCTGCAACACCGGCATCTACCCGGCAATGTGGAAAATTGCCCAGGTGTGTCCTGTACCCAAGAAACAGGAAAAATCCAACCCAGCCAATTACCGTCCTATCAGCCTACTCTCCATCATCAGCAAAGTGATGGAAGGAGTCATTAACAGTGCTATCAAGCGGCACTTAGTCAGCAATAAACCTGCTCACGGACGCTCAGTTTGGTTCCGCCAGGGTCACTCAGCTCCTGACCTCATTACAGCCTTGGTTCAAACATGGGCAAAAGCGCTGAATGCCAGAGGTGAGGTGAGAGTGATTGCCCTTGGCATCAAGGCAGCATTTGACCGAGTACGGCATCAAAGAGCCCGAGCTAAACTGGACTCAATCGGAATCAGGGGGAAAACTCTCCACTGGTTAAGAGGAAGATTGTTGTGGTTGGAGGTCAATCATCTCAGTCCTGGAACATGACTGCCTGTTTTCCTTAGTGTCGTGTCCCAGGCTCAACCATCTTCAGCTGCTTCATCAAAGACCCTCTGTCCAAAATAAGGGCAGATGTGGAAATGTTCAATGATGTTCAGCACCATTCGCAACTCCTCAGATAATGAAGCGGTCTGTGTCTAAATGCAGCAAGACCTGGACAATATCCAGGCTTGGGCTGACAAGTGGCAAGTTACGTTCGTGCCACATAAGTGTCAGACAACGACTATCTCCTACAAGAGAGCATCTAACCATCACCATTTGACATTAAATGGCATTACCATCACTAAATCCCCCACATCCTGGGGGTTAGCATTGACCCGAAACTGAACTGAACTAGCCAGATAAATACTGTGGCTACCAGGGCAGGTCAAAGTTACTCACAGCGAGTTACTCACCTCTTGCCGCCCCCCCCCCCCCCCCCCCCCCCCCCCCCCCCCAAAGCCTGTTCACCATCGACAAGAATACTCTCCACTTGCCTGGATGAGTGCAGCTCCAACAACACTCAAGACGCTCGACACCATCCAGGACAAAGCAGCCTACTGGATTGCTCCTCCTTCCACAATCATTCACTCCCTCTATCTTGGACGCACAGTGGCAGCGTGTGTACCATGTCAAGATGCACTGCAGTAACTCAACACGGTTCTTTGGCAGCAGCTTCCAAACCCACGACCATCTAGAAGCCAAGGGCAGCAGATACCTGGGCACCCCACCACCTAGAGGTTCCCCGCCAAGTCACTCACCACCCTGACTTGGAAATGTATCGCCGTTCCTTCGCTGTCGCTGGGTCAAAATCCTGGTACTCTTTCCCTAACAGCACAGTGGGTCTACCTACACCTCAGGGACTGCAGCGGTTCAAGAGTGGTGCACTGGTTAGCACTGCTGCCTCACGGCAACGAGGACCCGGGTTCGATCCCAGCCCCGGGTCACTTGTCCATGTGGAGTTTGCACATTCTCCCCGTGTCGGCGTGGGTCTCGCCCCACAACCCAAAAAGATGTGCAGGGTAGGTGGATTGGCCACGCTAAATTGCCTCTTAATTGGAAAATAAATGAATTGGGTACTCTCAATGTAAAAAAATATGCTGGCCTAGCCAGCGACGGCAACATCCCATAAATTAATTTTGAAAACGCTGAAGTCTAACTAGTGTCCGATACAAGTTCAACATGACCGATTTGCTCTTGTAGTCCGTGCCCCTATTAATAAAACCTATGATATTGTAAGCTCCAGTAACTGCTCTCTCAACATGCCCTGCCATCTTCAATGACTTGTGTACACAGACACAGGCCCCTTTGTTCCTGCACCTCCTTCAGGGTTTCTCCCTTCGTTTTATTCTGTTTCTCCACATTCTTCATGCCAAAATGAATCACCTCACAAATCTCTGCATCGAACGTCACCTGACACTTGTCTGTCTGTGGGCATGTGGAAAGTGTAGAGTGTAAAATTATCGTGTGTCCCCCCCCAAATCAAAGCCTTCACAGGGTCGTTTGCGACACGGAAAGAGGCAGTGTCTAATTATTCCCATCCTGAACCCTTTTTCCTTTTACTCCTCCTCAAACCCATTAACTTTCCACGCAATTCTTTCTGGAACAGGCTAATTCCACATTACGTTGTCAGTAGCTTGTTCCTGTGTGGCTCCAGAGGTCATCCATCCCATAATAGTGGCTTGGCAACATTGCGTGTGCTCTGACTCTAACCACCGGTTCTACACTCGACCAGCTATAGTGAACATGGTCAGACTTCAACAACTACACCTCCATTTCCAGCAATTAGTCACCAATGCTTTTAGTAACCACAGCAACCAAACCTTGCTTAAGTGCTGTGCTGATTTCATTGTAAGAAAATAACTGGGCATTTAACAAAATCAGATTTCAATCAAATGTACTCATTGACTGGGGCATGGAGCACTTTAAGACAGCTGGTGTCAGCATGAACCATTCAGTAATGTAAAGCACAGGGTTTAGATACAGAGTAAAGCTCCTTCTACACTGTCCCCATCAAACACTCCCAGGACAGGTACAGCTCGGGGTTAGATACAGAGTAAAGCTCCCTCTACACTGTCCAATCAAACACCCCCAGGACAGGTACAGCACGGGGATGGATACAGAGTAAAGCTCCCTCTACACTGTCCCCATCAAACACTCCCAGGACAAGTGGGGTTAGATACAGAGTAAAGCTCCCTCTACAATGTCCCATCAAACACTCCCAGGACAGATACAGCATGGGGTTAGATACAGAGTAAAGCTCCTTCTACACTGTCCCCATCAAACACTCCCAGGACAGGTACAGCTCGGGGTTAGATACAGAGTAAAGCTCCCTCTACACTGTCCAATCAAACACCCCCAGGACAGGTACAGCACGGGGATGGATACAGAGTAAAGCTCCCTCTACACTGTCCCCATCAAACACTCCCAGGACAAGTGGGGTTAGATACAGAGTAAAGCTCCCTCTACAATGTCCCATCAAACACTCCCAGGACAGGTACAGCACGGGGTTAGATACAGAGTAAAGCTCCTTCTACACTGTCCCCATCAAATACTCCCAGGACAGGTACAGCTCGGGGTTAGATACAGAGTAAAGCTCCCTCTACACTGTCCAATCAAACACCCCCAGGACAGGTACAGCACGGGGATGGATACAGAGTAAAGCTCCCTCTACACTGTCCCCATCAAACACTCCCAGGACAAGTGGGGTTAGATACAGAGTAAAGCTCCCTCTACACTGTCCCATCAAACACTCCCAGGACAGATACAGCACGGGGTTAGATACAGAGTAAAGTTCCCTCTACACTGCCCCCATTAAACACTCCCAGGACAGGTACAGCACAGGGTTAGATACAGAGTAAAGCTCCCTCTACACTGTCCCCATCAAACACTCCCAGGACAGGTACAGCATGGGGTTAGATACAGAGTAAAGCTCCCTCCACACTGTCCCCATCAAACACTCCCAGGACAGATACAGCACGGGGTTAGATACAGAGTAAAGCTCCCTCTACACTGTCCCCATCAAACACTCCCAGGACAGGTACAGCACGGGGCTAGATACAGAGTAAAGCTCCCTCTACACTGTCCCCATCAAACACTCCCAGGACAGGTACAGCTCGAGGTTAGAAACAGAGTAAAGCTCCCTCTACACTGTCCCCATCAAACACTCCCAGGACAGGTACAGCACGGGGTTAGATACAGAGTAAAGCTCCCTGTACACTGTTCCCATCAAACACCCCCAGGACAGGTACAGCTCGGGGTTAGATACAGAGTAAAGCTCCCTGTACACTGTTCCCATCAAACACCCCCAGGACAGGTACAGCACGGGGTTAGATACAGAGTAAATCTCCCTCTACACTGTCCCCATCAAACACTCTCAGGACAGGTACAGCACGGGGTTAGATACAGAGTAAAGCACCCTCTACACTGTGATGTGTATATGTTATTACTGAGTGATCAGGAGCTGTGATGTGTGTGTTCGGGAGCTGTGTTGTGTGTGTGTGTTATTACTGAGTGATCTGGAGCTGTGATGTGTGTGTGAGTTATTACCGAGTGCTCAGGAGCTGTGATGATTGCACCTACTAATGTGCCCTTTTCCCCGCAGGGGCAAACCCTGGGCAGATGACACCAGCCAACTGGGACCTGATAAACACGTTCGGGACATTCCCTCCTTGGACAAGTATGCTATGGAGCGTTGGGAGGTGGGTTGGGGTCATCTTGGCTTAACTGTATATTTTTGTGTTGTGAATATGGGATTATAGCGTAGGAGGATAAAAAAGCAATGATTGCATCAAAGTCCCAACTCTCTTTATGTAAACACTTCCATCTTGGCATCCAGCTGTGAATGGAGTGTCAATGAGGCCAACATGCTTTGTAGCTTATTCTAATTTATCTTACCTTTCCCGTCAAATGCCTCATCCTTGTTTCTGATGTCAGCTTCTTTTGTCCCCCCCAGTGTTTATTTATAACTCTTCTGCAAATTACTTTGTATTAATATTTATGATTTATATCTTCAGAGCCATTTAATAATTCTCCCAATTCATATTTGGGGAGGCAGTGGTGTTGTGGTATTGTCACTGGACTAGTAATTCAGACTCCCCGGGTAATGCTCTTGAGACCTGGGATCGAATCCCACCCTGGCAGGTGATGGAATTTGAATTCCATAAAAATCTGGAATTAAAAGACCATGAAACCCTGGTCGATTGTCGTAAAAACCCATCTGGTTCACTAATGCCCTATCCGGAAGGAAATCTGCCGTCCTTACCCAGTCTGGCTGACATGTGACTCCAGACCCACAGCAATGCGCTTGACTCTTAAATGCCCTCAGGGAAGTGCAATAAATGCTGGCCCAGCCAGACAAGCTAAAAATATCTTTCAGGTGAGCTGATTGGTTCAGTTACGACCTCCGTGGCTGGCTATAGTTTGAGTGATTTTTTTTTTGTTTTGTTTTAACCCGATTCCACTGAAATTTGAATGGGCTTTCCTGGGCGTTTGAACTCTCCTCCGTCTAACCTGCCCATTAGCCCAAGACACAGGAACCGAACCCTAAAATCTGTCTGCTACCAGCAAGCATCACGGGATGTGGGCATTGCTGGCGAGGTCAGCGTTTGTTACCGTCCCTAATTACCCTTGGAACTGGGCCATTGCAGAGGTCAGTTAAGAGTCTTCTCCATGTCTGTGGGCCCGAAGTTACATGTAGGCCAGACCTGGTAAGGACGGCGGATTTCCTTCCCTGCAGGACACTCGTGAACCAGATGGATTCTTACGACAAAGAACAATACAGCACAGGAGCACGCTCTTCGGCCCTCCAAGCCTGTATCGATAGTCGATAAATAGTTTCATGGTCACAGTTTCAATCCAGATTTTTTTTTTGATAAACAATTTTATTGAGGCATTTTGGCATAGTAAACAACAACAATCAACAAAGTGCAAAAAACCAGCTCCCCTCCTCCAAGGACCCGCCTAACTACCCCTCTAATCTACGTTGCCCTACCCCCCCTGCTGACGATTAATTTTCCGCGAAGAAGTCGATAAATGGTTGCCACCTCCGGGCGAATGCTGTCAGTGACCCTCTCAGAGCGAACTTAATTTTCTCCAGACCGAGAAAGCTCGCCATATCTGATAGCCAGGCCTCCAACTTCGGGGGCTTTGAGTCCCTCCATGCCAGCAGAATTCGTCGCCGGGCTACCAGGGAAGCAAAGGCCAAAACGTCGGCCTCTCTCTCCCCCTGGACTCCCTGGTCCTCCGAAATCCCAAAAATTGCCACCTCTGGACTCATCACCACCCTTGTTTTCAGTACCCGGGACATAACGTCTGTGAATCCCTGCCAGTACCCCCTGAGTTTTGGACATGCTCAGAACATGTGGACATGGTTCGTTGGTCCTCCCGAACATCTGGCGCACCTGTCCACCAGTCCAAAGAATTTACTCAGCCGGGCCTCAATCCAGATTTATTAATTGAATTTAAATTCCACCACCCCCGTGGGTAGGGTTTGAACCCTTGTGTCTCCAAACATTAGCCTGGGCCTCTAGACTACAAGTCACTGGAACTGCGCCACCGTCTCCCCCAAGTTTGGGGAATACTCACCACGTGCCTGGACGAGTGTAGCAGTGACAATGCCCGGTTAGCTTGACGCAACCCAGGACAAAGCAGTCAACCTACTGTCAACGTGCTCACCACTTTAAGCATTCACTGCCTTCAGCACTGTTGCACCTCACAGAGCACTTTGAAAACCCACGGGCACTGGAGGAACAAGGGCCCCCAGCGTATGGATCGCTGCCGCTTCCAAGTTACTGTCTAACTCTCATCCTTTCCCAATTGGCAATGTATCACCTGTCCTTTCGTATTCTCCCTAACAGCAGTGTGGGTGTATCAGGACTGCAGTGGTTCATAGAGCACTGATAAAGCCCTTTGGTGCATTGTGTCTGTGCCGGCAAAAAAACAACCACCTAACTGTTCTATTCCTATTTTCCAGCACTTGACCCATAGCCTTGTACGCCTAATACTTTTTTAATGTTATGAGTGTTCCTGCCTCCATCATCCTTTCAGGCAGCGAGTTCCACTTCCCATCAACCTCTGGGTGAACACGTTTCTCCTCGCATCCCCTCTGAACCCCCTTAAATCTATTCCCCTGGTCATTGATCCCTCCATCAAGGGGAAATGTTATCCTGAGGACCCTGATTCGTTCCCGGCTCCGGGTCACTGTCCGTGTGGAGTTTTCACGTTCTCCCCGTGTCTGCGTGGGTCTCATCCCCACAACCCAAAGATGTGCGGGTTAGGTGGATTGGCCACGCTAAATCGCCCCGTAATTGGAGCAAAAAGAATTGGACACTCTAAATTTATAAAACAAAATCTGTGCCTATCGGCTAATCAAGGTTCAAAATGGATGGCCACCATCTTCTCAGTTAGGAATGGGAAATAAATTCTGGCCTTCCCAGCGATTTCCCCATCCCGAAAATGTTTCTCAAAAAGCGGAAAATCGTCCCCCTCGAGTGCAATCCTTGCTTTGTCTGTAGGTGCAGTCGAGGTAGTTACTCACTGCTGGTTGGTCAGACCATCCGATGTAGGAGCAGAATAGGCCATTCGGTCCATTGCGTCTGCTCCGCCATTCACTGAGATCGTGACTGACCTGATGTGTTAATCCTCAAGTCCACTTTCCTGCTGAATCCCCATAACCCCTGATTCCCTGACTCAGTGCAGTGGTCAAACAGTAAGTGAGGTGTTACACTTGATGTGAGGCAGCCTTTCATCTTGTACAGCGATGGGTTGCGCTGTGATGGTCAGCTCTTTGTTAAACGTAGCCCAGTGTGACCCCACTCTGGCGTGGCAATCACTGCAGCAAACGACACTGGGCTCAGAGGTTGCACGATTTGCCGGCCTCTGGGGCCTCCCCCTGCCCCGGCTAGCTGAGCTTTCTGCTTGCCTCTTCCAAACGGCCGACCCCCAGAGGTCACAGCCGTCGGCGATTGTTTCCCAGCTGTCAGTGTCAATGTCTGACATCGTCATATCTCGCTCGTCAGGGTTAAGCACAGTGGGTGGGTGCAGGTGATGAGAGTGTTGAACAACTGTTGGGTGAGAAAATTCAACCCCCAGCAGGTGGCAAATCCCCGAGGCTGAGCGCGAGCCGCCTCATTTTGCTGCGTTTAAGGTGATTAGTCCCTAGAAGGGACACTCCTCGGTAACGTGCAGCATTGTTTGTGACTTTTCACAAGTGCACAAGGGCATTTGTACTGAGTTCCACCCTCTCCCACAGCGGTGGAGCTTGGCTCGACAGGGGCCTCGGCCCTGTCCTGATCCCGTTTAGCAGGGACCAGTCTCGCCGGCAGAAACTGATTAGTGACTTCCCCCATTTGTCCATTCCTTGACCCAAAGGACATCTCTCCTGGCCAATCTTGCTCCGTAAGGGTGCTCCATTTGGGGTGTGGGAGGGTTAGCTGGGTTGAATCGGTCGTCATGGAGGTAGGTGCAGCACGGGAGAATGGTTTCAACCAGCTTCGTAGGCCTCTGTCAGCCGGCGAATGTGTGAGGGAGCGATATTGGCAAGGTCAGGAAGCCAGGGGAGGGATGTTGCGAGGCGGGTTCCAGTTATGGATGTGCATTACTGCGACCAATTGAGTGCGAACGAGTCACGGGTGCTTCATTCATTGACGGTGATAAACCAGCTCATTTCTGTGCCTTCAGGAGATGAGCTAATTAACCTAGCTGGAGAAAAATAATGACTCTCAAATGACAACTAGTTCGCACTCGCGGGGCTTGTTCTCCGACCTACTTCGATCAATCAGTTTGCCCAGGGACACGAGTCTTGGCTGCCACGTGCTCAGTTCTGTCCTCTGGTTTCGGAGTAAGGAGTGGGCGGGCGCATACCTGCAACCCCCCCCCCCCACGGACTAGGTTTCATCTCTCTTCTGGTATGGGAGACAAGGATATGCGGTTCCCATCAAATAATGATGGCAGAAAGATGAGAGGGCACAGATTTTTTTTTTGGGGGGGGGGAATTGCGTGAGAGAATGACCTACAACCTGCCTCCTCCGAAGGTGGTGATGGAAGCAGAATCGATCGGTGATTTTAAAAGCAAGTTGGTTGGGTGCAGGTCTCGGTGGGGGTGGGAGTTACTGGGTTGCTCTGTAGAGAGCCGGCCTACTCCCGAGGGGCCGAGTGACTTCCTCCGTGCTCCGATGTCTCTGTGCCGAGTTGACTCTTTCTGCACTGTAGAGATTCTATGATTCTATGGGGTGAGCTTTGAGGGCCCCAGGAAATGGTTCAGCCCCTTTGGGAGAGCAATGAGGGCAGGTCATTTACAGTAAATAACAATGAAAGAAAGACCTTGCATTTACATAGCACCCTCCACTCTCACTGGCTGCCCCAGTGAAGAACATTTCGAAGTGGGGTCACCGATATAATGTGGGTCACCAATTTGTTTTTAATTTGTTTTTCAAATTTCTGTGGGGGTGTGGGTGTCTCTAGCTGGGCCAGCATGTGTGACCCATCCCTGACAGCCCTTGTACTGAGGGGCTTGCCCAGCCACTTCAGAGTGTAGGCCAGACAGGTTAAGGACGTTAGATTGCCTTCCCTAAAGGAAAATTAGTGAACCAGACGGGTTTTCACAGCAGTCAATGGTCATTTCATGGTTACTGAGACCAGCTTCATATTCCAGATTGTATTCGTTGAATTGAAATTCCACCAGCTCCCGCGGCAGGATTTGAACTGCTGTCCCCTGAGCATTAGCCTGGTCCCCGCTGGATTTCTAGTTTGTTGACATTCCAGCCACTGTCTTTCCCCAGATTTACACACAGCCAGCTCCCACCAACAGCAGCATGACAATGAGCGGGATAATCTGATTTCTCCCTGTCGGTGGAGGAGTAAGTAATCGGGGAGGCCTTCCCTGCTCCGCCTCCAATATTGCCACGGGACCATTTATGCCCAACCAGCCCGCGGTTTTAATGCCTCGCCTTCAGGAGGGCACCTCCGACAGTGCAGCACTCCCTCAGTTCTGGGAATGCCGGCCCAGGTTTTTTTTTTGTTGTGTTCTGCAGTTCCGGAGAAGAGTCACGCTGGACTGGAACACCCCGGTTCCGTTTCGCTCTCCACAGATGCGGCCACGCTAGCTGCTCTTGGGGGTGAGATGGGGGTGCGGGAAGGTTAGGGCAGCACGGTAGAACAGTATTTAGCACAGTTGCTTCACAGCTCAAGGATCCCAGGTTCAATTCCCAGCTTGGGTCACTGTCGCTCACGTTCTCCCTGTGTGTGCAGGGGTTTCCTTGCTCCGGTTTCCTCCCACAACTCCAAAGATGTGCAGGTAAGGTGGATTGGCCATGCTAAATTGACCAAAAAGGTTAGGTGGGGTTGCTGGGTTACGGGGATGAGGAGTGGGCTTAGGTGGGGCGCTCTTTTCCAAGGGCCGGTGCAGACTCGATGGGCCGAATGGCTTTCTTCTGCTCTGTAAATTCTACGATTCACTGAGATCCTGGTTGTGGGAGGGTGAAATTTCATTGCGCGTCTCATTAAAACAGGGACGTGACACCCAGCTGCAACATGATAGATTGTGTCCTTCGGAGACGTATAACGCCAGGGGTGAGCTATTAGTGGCTCAGGTCTGTCACTGGCTGTGTCAGCAGTTTGAGGTGTTAATGAAGAGCGTCACTCAAGAGGTGATCTGGCAGCTTTGAAGGAGAATCATTAACATTGTGACTTCTAAAATACGGGGAGCGAAAGCCGTGGCGTATTCAAATGATGCCCGGAAGTCGCAACGAGGGCAGCGTTTTGGCCGCTTCCGTGTGTTGTAACTGGAGATGTGAGGGGGCCATTCTAAATCTACGCAAAATCGTTGAGGAGGCCGCAGTTTAAATGTTGCGCTGGGTTTTGAGGCCCGACTTCGGCAGGGTGTGCCCAGAATTCGGACCCCATGTCAAGGAGGCCATTCAGCCCCCTCGTGCATGTGCCAAACAGGAATGCCATATTGATCACGCCACCCCCCCCCCCCCCCTCCATTTCTCACTCCATTAAAAAAGTGACCTTGACTTGATGAATGGTACGCGGTTTCTTGACAGCATTTGTATTTATGTAACAGCATATTCCACTTTGAAGCTATTCAAAGCGCTTCGCACAGGCTGCAAACAGCCACCCTGCGCAGCAAGCGACCGACCTTTTGGCTAGGTGCTGCAGCTCAAGGGTTCTCCGATAGGCGGTGTGGGAGGGCAAACTGGGAGAACTGCGGGCTCGCCTTCGTACTGGGGGCTCTTTAACACTCGCCGGAGCATTCAGGCACAGCCTCAGTTTTGTCGTCTTGAGGGGTTAACTCGAACTGTTCACCCACACTAATGGTCCGGAGGAACAAGAGCTCAAGCCCCATCCTGGTGGGATTTTTAATTTGATCGGTAATTCTGGCGTACAAAGCTCTGCCTTTAAGACAGAGATAGATAGGTTTTTGATTGATATGGGGATCAGGGGTTATGGGGAGAAGGCAGGAGAATGGAGATGAGAAAAATATCAGCCCTGCTTGAATGACGGAGCACCCCCGCCGATAGTGGAGCAATTAAAATCCAGATTTCTCAAGAGGCCGGAAGCGCAGAAATGTGGTTAATTGGGTGAGGTGGAGGGCACGGTAGAAAGAACTGGACATGATACAGCATCTTGCACGCGTTGGGGTGCCTGAACCTGGTTTGCAGCCACCAAACGGCTTTTGAAATGAAATTCCTGCTGCAATGTTGGAAATTTAGGGTGATCAGGCGAGCCCGTAACATGGTTCACTTACGCTTGCTAGAAGTGACATGAATTCATACACAAGGACCCATCCCCTGCAGACAAGAGGAAAATGTTGACGCCTTGCGACTTTTTTGGGGGGATTCTCTTTCTTCGTGGCAAAAGCTCTGCCAATCAAAGTTGACTTGCCGACAAATCAGCATCTTTGTCTCCTGTGGCATAAGTTATGATAGTTTGAAATTTGGCATTCTTGCCTTTGTCCTGACCGGTACAAGGCGAAAAGCTTCGGCAACGCGTCTCTCTTTTCAGTCACAGACAATGCCGGTGACGCTGGGTGGATCGTACAAGCTCGGCGGAAGGGGTTCGGGCTAGAAACAGTGAACGGGTTAGCGTGGCTCTGTGCAAGCACAGTGAGCTTCATCAGTCGAAAACCGTTGTTTTTTTGGCTCCGGGCCTTCTGAGTCAGTATTCCACAATAAAACAGGAAGCTCTGACCGTGACGGACCAGTGGGTGAGGTGGACTTGGATCGGAATGCCGTGACTCTGAGTCGTTCCTCTGGCTGTGCCAGCATGGGGGTGGGGGGGCTCAGAAAGGCTCGAGTGAGTGCCTGGGTTGGGGAGGGTGGCGCAGGGATGGTGGTGGCGGCCGACAGCAGTAACCTGACCCCTCTCTCTGACCTTTCAGCTGTTGTTGACCGTTTCTCTCGTTGCAGGTGCTTCTCCATTTCATGGTGGGCTCTCCCAGCGCAGCGGTTAGTCAGGACCTGGCTCAGCTCCTCATT
Source organism: Scyliorhinus torazame (assembly GCF_047496885.1). Lineage (NCBI taxonomy): Eukaryota > Metazoa > Chordata > Chondrichthyes > Carcharhiniformes > Scyliorhinidae > Scyliorhinus > Scyliorhinus torazame. The sequence goes on from NC_092720.1 coordinate 190,352,169, forward strand.
CAAGCCGGCCTGATGAAGAGGTAAGTCGGTGGTCTCGGCAGGCGGGCTGCGTTCAGCGACCCTTCCGGCTCTGAGAGCCCCCTCCCACAGGCCAGACCCCTGGCCCAATCGTCGCACCTACCCGCTAGCTGGGCTAAAATGGGCTCATGTCCCAGTGGGGGCTAGTCATCAAACAAGCATTTTCCCATCTCTCTGGCCCTGCACCGGTGCAAGCATTGGTCAAATATCGTGACAGAGGAAGTCAGGGAAAAAACAGGACGCTTCCCTGGCGGATTGATGGCTGCTCGCTTGCTCGGGTTCCGTTGATGAACAAGTGAAGACATCACCTTGAAGTTTAGGTTTCCCGGCACCTCCCAGCCCAGCTCCATCTGGAAAGTTACTTGACATCTCGGCAGGTTTACAGAATGCAGCCTGATGTCCCATTGGGCATCCTAACGGGGTAAAAGTGGCTGCGCGCGCACACTGCGATCCTAGGTTCAGGCAGCCGGTGGTTGAGGGGGGCCATTCCGACTATCTGCCCCTCTGCCACAGCTATGTTCACGGGTGGGTGTCCCTGGAAAGCGAGCACGCGGTGTTCGCCGGCCATGTCGGATAGGGGAGCAGCAGTGTCTGACCCACTGTCCCGCCCAGTCACAGAGGGGGGAAAAGAATAGTATCTGACTCGCTGTCCCACCCAGTCACATAATCACAGAATAGACAGTGCAGAAGAGGCCCTTCGGCCCACCGAGTCTGCACCGACGCATGAAAGGCCCTGACCTGCCCACCTAATCCCGTCTGCCAGCACTTGGCCCATATCCTTGAATGTTATGACGAGCCAAGTACTCACCCAGGTACATTTAAAGGATGTGAGGCAGCTCGCCTCTACCACCCTCCCAGGCAGTGCGTTCCAGACCGTCACCGCTCTCTGGGTAAAAAATAATTTCCTCAAATCCCCCCTAAATCTCCCACCCCTCACCTTGCACTTGTGTCCCCTCATAACTGACCCTTCAACTAAGGGGAACAGCTGCTCCCTATCCACCCTGTCCATGCCCCTCATAATCTTGTCCACCTCAATCAGGTCACCCCTCAGTCTTCTCTGCTCCAGAGAAAACAACCCAAGCCTATCCAACTCTCTTCATAATTAAACTGCTCCATCCCAGGCAACATCCTGGTGAATCTCCTCTGCACCACCTCCAATGCAATCACATCCTTCTATAATGTGGCGACCAGAATTGCACACACTCCAGCTGTGCCCTCATCAAAGTTCTATACAGCTCCATCATGACCTCCCTGCTTTTGTAATCTATACCCCGATTGATAAAAGCAAGTGTCCCATATGCCTTTTTCACCACCCTATACCTGCCCTTCTGCCTTCAGAGATCTATGGACAAACTCTCCAAGATCCCTTTGTTCTTCGGAACTTCCCAGTGTCAAGCCTTGCATAGCATACTTCCTTGTGAAATTAGTCCTTCCAAAGTGTAACACCTCACCCTTTTCAGGGTTAAATTCCATCTGCCACTTATCCGCCCATTTGACCATCCCGTCTATATCTTCCTGTCACCCAAGACACACAACCTCACTGTTAACCATCCGCCGATCTTTGTGTCATCCACAAACTTACTGATCCTACCCTCCCACATAGTCATCTATGTCATTTATATAAATGACAAACAATAGGGGGCGCAGCACGGAGTCCTGTGGTAGCCACTGGTCACTGGCTTCCAGACTGTAAAGCAGTCGCCTATCATCACCCTCTGTCTCCTACCGCTAAGGAAATTATTAATCCACCTTATCAAACCCCCCCTGTATCCCATGCGCATTTGCCTTCTTAATAAGTTTCCCATGTGGGACCTTGTCAAAGGCTTTGCTGAAATCCATGTGAACTACATCAACTGCACTACCCTCATCTACGCACTTGGTTACATGCGCAAAAACATCAATCAAATTTGTTAGGCATGTCCTCCCTCTGACAAAGCCATGCTGACTATCCTTGCTGACTATGCCTGATCAAACTTTGCCTCTCCAAGTGGAGATAGATTCTCTCCTTCAGACTCTTCTCCAGTAGTTTCCCAACCACTGACGCGAGACTTGCTGGTCTGTAGTTCCCTGGCTTGTCTCTACAACCTTTCTTAAATAGTGGGACCACATTAGCTGTGCTCCAGTCCTCTGGCACCTCCCCCGTAGCCAGAGAGGAACTAAACATTTGGGCCAGAGACCCGGCAATCTCCTCCCTCACCTCCCACAGCAGCCTGGGACACAATTCGTCCAGGCCTGGAGATGTGACCACTTTTAAGCCCGCCAATACCTCCAATACCTTGTCACACCCTATGACAATTTGCTGAAGAACCTCACAGTCTCTCTCCCCGAGTTCTACAGCTACATCCTCACCCTGTTGGGTGAAGACAGATATGAAATATTCGTTCAACACCCTACCAATGTCCTCTGGCTCCACCCACAGATTTCCCCCTTGTTTCCTAATGGGCCCTAGTCTTTCCCTGGTTACCCTCTTCCCATTCATATACTTACAGAATATCTTGGTATTTTCCTTACTTTTACTAGCCAGAGCTTTCTCATGTCCCCTCTCTGCTCTCCTAATTGCTTTCTTAAGCTCCAGCCTGCACTTTCTGTACACACTAATGCCTCTGCAGACTTGCTCCCCTTATACTTGTTAAAAGCTTCTCTTTTCCTTCTCATCATATAGAACAAAGAACACAGAAAAGTACAGCACGGGTACAGGCCCTTCGGCCCTCCAAGCCTGCGCCGACCATGCTGCCCGTCTAAACTAAAATCTTCCACACTTCCGGGGTCCATATCCCTCTATTCCCATCCTATTCATGTATTTGTCAAGATGCCCCTTAAACGTCACTATCGTCCCTGCTTCCACCACCTCCTCCGGCAGCGAGTTCCAGGCACCCACTACCCTCTGTGTTAAAAAAAACTTGCCTCATACATCTCCTCTAAACCTTGCCCCTCGCACCTTAAACCTATGCCCCCGAGTAATTGACCCCTCCACCCTGGGGAAAAGCCTCTGACTATCCACTCTGTCTATGCCCCTCATAATTTTGTAGACCTCTGTCAGGTCGACCCTCAACCTTCATTCCAGTGAGAACAAACCAGGTTTACTCAACTTCTCATAGCTAATGCCCTGCAAACAAGGCAACATCCTGGTAAATCTCTTCTGCACTCTCTCTGAAGCCTCCAAATCCTTATGAGTGTCTCCTGAATGTCTCTGGTCCTCCATTGTTCTCTGGGCTTGTTACTCCTTCCTATTACCCTGGAGGGAACATATTGGGCCTGTACCCTCCCCATTTCATCTTCGAATGACCCCCACTGCTCTTCTGTAGATTTTCCCACAATTAACTCTTTCAAGCTACCTTGGCCAGATCCTGCTTTATTTTGTTAAAATCTCCTCTCCCCCAATCCAAAACGTTTTTTTTGCAGCTTATCTATTTCTTTGTCCATAACAAACTTAAATTGTACCATGTTGTGCTCGCTATCACTAAAATGCTCCCCCACCGACCACCAGCCCGGCTTAATTTCCCAGAATTAGGTCCAGTACTGCACACTCCCTTGTTGGATCCTCTTGAGCTAAAAGGTTCTTCTGTATACATTTTAAGAACTCTACTCCATCTCGGCCCTTAACATTTAGGCTATCCCAATTAATTTTGGGAAAGTTGAAATCATCTAATATGACTCTTATTATTTTTACACTTCTGTGAATTGCGCACATATTTGCTCCTCAATTTCCAGCTGATTATCTGGGGGTCTATAATAAACACGTGGCAATGTAGCTGTCCCTTTTTCATTCCTTTTTTTAAAAATAAATTTTGAGTGCCCAATTATTTATTTCCAATTAAGGGGCAATTTAGCGTGGCCAGTCCACCTAACCTACCCATCTTTGGGATGTGGGGGAGAGACCCACGCAGACACAGGGAGAATGTGCAAACTCCACGCGGACAGTGACCCGGGGCCGGGACCGAACCTGGGACCTAAGCGCCGTGAGTCAGCAGTGCTAGCCACCGTGCCCCCCTCCTTTTTCATTCCTAAGCTCTCCCCACAAAGCTTCATTATGCCCCTTCCAAGATATCATCTCTCCTCACTTCAGTAACTGCCTCCTTAACTAATAATGTAATGCCTCCTCTTCGTTTACCCCCTCCTCTGTCTTGCCTGAAGATTCTATATCCCGGGATGTTGAGCTGCCAATCCCGCCCCTCACTCAATCATGTCTCTGTGTAACTTTTTTATATCATTATTACACGTGTCAATCATCGGTCTTAACTCATCCATTTTACCGTTAATACTCCTGACATTAAGGTAGAGGCCATCCAGCCTTGTCTTACTCCCTTAAAACTTACTTCTGCTGTATTCCCTCTGACCTGATTGCTTTTCTATGTTATACAGTGTCCCTGTTCTGCTATCAATCTGTGTCCCCTCCATCTGCCAAGCTATTTAAACTCTTCCCAACAGCACTAACAAACCCACCAGCAAGGATGTTAATCCTGTTCTGGTTTAAATTGATTGATTGATTGATATTTATTGTCACATGTACCAAAGAGCAGTGAAAAGTATTTTTCTGCGGCCAAGGGAACGTACATAGTAGACAAAAAAATAAATAATCGACAGAGTGCATTGACAATGGTGCATCAACAAATAGTGATTGGTTACAGTGCGGAACAAGGCCAAACGAGCAGCATAGGGCGTCGTGAATAGCTGTAAACCGTCCCGCTTGTACAGGTCCCACCTACCCACCCAAAACGGTCCGAATAGTCCAGGAATCTAAAACCCTCCCTCCTGCACCAAGTCTTAAACCACTCATTCATCTGTGCTATTCTCCTATTCCTGTACTCACTAGCTCGTGGCATTGGGAGTAACCCAGAGATTACAACCCGAGACGTCCTGCTCTTTAGTCTATTGCCTAACCCTCTGAATTCTTGATGCAAGACCTCATCCCTCTTTCTTCCTATGTCATTGGCACTAACGCGTGCTATGATCTCTGTCATATTACCCTCCCCCTTCAGGATGCCCTGCAGCCGTTCAGTGATGTCCCAGACCCTGGGACCAGGGAGGCAATACATCACCCTGGAGTCTTTCTCACGACCACAGAAGCACCTCTGTGCCCTTTACTATGGAGTCCCCCATGACTATTGCTCTTCTGCGCTTTGTCCCTCCCTGTTGAACAACAGAGCCAGCCATGGTGCTGCTGCTCTGGCCGCTGCTGTTGTTTTCCCCCGATAAGCCATTTCCCCCCTAACAGTATCCAAAATGTCTCTCAGCACCAGGTTAAAAGTCCAACAGGTTTATTTGAAATCACAAGCTTTCGGAGCATTGCTCCTTCATCACGTGAAGTCAGCATTCCGAAAGCTAATGATTTCAAATAAACCTGTTGGACTTTAACCTGGTGTTGTGAGACTTCTTACTGTGCCCACCCCAGTCCAGCGCTGGCATCTCCACATCACGGCATCAAAAATGGTATACTTGCTAGAGAGGGGGACAACCGCGGGGAATCCTGCACTGACTTCATGTCCTTTCTAGCAGTCACCCATCTGTCGCTTTCCGCCACCTGCGTGCTCTTAAGTGCATCCAATTGCTGCTCCAACCGAACCACGCGATCAGTGAGGAGCTGTCATTGGGTACACTTCCTGCAGATTCACAGTAACTTCAATGCAGTGTTAATGTAAGCCTACTTGTGACAATAATAAAGATTATATATAGTCATCCGGAATTCTGGAAGCGTCACAGACCTCCCACATCTCACAGTGAGAGCACTGCACGCCGCTGGCTGAAATTTCTAGCACTGATTAATTAATTACATCAAAATAAATAGTTATTAAATTTAGCACGAATTAATCAATTTAGTTAAAATAAATACTGATTAAATTTAAGTTAAAATTAACTATATGGTCACTTGCTCTAGGTTTCGCCAATAAATATTAAATATACTAATCTCCTAGTTACTCCTCTACTTAGTTCATTACTCTACTTTTTCAAATTTAGAACAGATTCCCAACCAGCCACTCGGGTCACAGCTTTACTGTAACATCACTTTTCTCTGTCCCCAATACCCAACAGGTAAGTTATTTATACTTACTGTTTCAAAGCTTCACCTCCTCGAGTTCATGCCAACTCCCCTTCCTTCTGACTGCGGAGGGAAAGGACAATGACTGACCCACTGTCCCACCCAGTCCCAGAGGGGGAACGGAGAGTGTCTGACCCACTGTCCCACCCAGTCCCAGAGGGGGAAAGGACAGTGTCTGACCCACTGTCCCACCCAGTCCCAGAGGGGGAAAGGACAGTGTCTGACCCACTGTCCCACCCAGTCCCAGAGGGGGAAAGGGCAGTGTCTGACCCACTGTCCCACCCAGTCCCAGAGGGGGAAAGGACAGTGTCTGACCCACCCAGTCCCAGAGGGGGAAAGGACAGTGTCTGACCCACCCAGTCCCAGAGAGGGAAAGGACAGTGTCTGACCCACTGTCCCACCCAGCCCCAGAGGGGGAAAGGACAGTGTCTGACCCACTGTCCCACCCAGTCCCAGAGGGGGAAAGGACAGTGCCTGACCCACTGTCCCACCCAGTCCCAGAGGGGGAAAGGACAGTGTCTGACCCACTGTCCCACCCAGTCCCAGAGGGGGAAAGGAGAGTGACCCACTGTCTTGCCCAGTCCCATGGGGATAGATAATGGGCGGGATTCTCCGTCTCTACGCACCAGTTTTCTGGTGCGGCGCGCCCCCACTGGTAGCGGGATTCTCCATCCCGCCGTCCGGCCAATGGGGGTTCCTGTTGTGGGCAGCCCTGTGCCGTCAGGAAATTCACAGGCGTGGGTGCGCTGCCGCCGCAACGGAGAATCCCGACAGCGGAGAATCCCGCCCAATGTCTTATGCACTGACCCAAACCCTGATGTGACAACTGAAAAGTGCAGTCATATTAGACCAATGAAAAAGTGTCATTGATATTAACAGTTAGTGAGATAATAGGAAGAATTAAAATAAATGTGTGAAATGATGCAGTGAAAGTGCCGTCCTGTTCATAGAGCACCAGATGGGAGCTGATACAAAAATGGTAGTGTGCTCAGCAACCTTGTGAAGCCAGTTAACAACCTTGGCAGATGGAGAGAGAGTGAGGCACAGGAGAAGAGGAATATTAATTATCAGCCCTGACAAAAAGCAGCTGAACCCATCGTCGCATCCTCTCCAAATCCTGTTGCGCTGTGCGAATGCCCAATGCACACATCTGTCCAGCCAAACTGGCCAGGTACAAGTCATGGCCGTTGGGAATCTCACTCAGGGTTCAACAGCTGATACCGTGTTTCGTTTTCTGTGTCATTTTTAAGGTATTAGAAAAGGGAACTGGCTGGAGATAGGAGGGCTGATCTGGTATTTGTAACAATATACAAATTAATTAGAGTATAGCTCCCTCTATACTGTCCCCATCAAACACTCCCAGGACAGGTACAGCACGGGGTTAGATGGAGAGTAATGCTCCCTCTACACTGTCCCCATCAAACACTCCCAGGGCAGGTACAGCACGGGGTTAGATACAGAGTAAAGCTCCCTCTACACTGTCCCCATCAAACACTCTCAGGACAGGTACAGCACGGGGTTGGATACAGAGTAAAGCTCCCTCTACACTGTCTCCATCAAACACTCCCAGGGCAGGTACAGCATGGGGTTAGATACAGAGTAAAACTCCCTCTACACTGTCCCCATCAAACACTCCCAGGACAGGTACAGCATGGGGTTAGATACAGAGTGAAGCTCCCTCTGTACTGTCTCCATCAAACACTCCCAGAAAAGGTACAGCACGGGGTGAGATACAGAGTAAAACTCCCTCTACACTGTCCCCATCAAACACACCCAGGGCAGGTACAGCACGGGGTTAGATACAGAGTAGAGTTCCCTCTACACAGTCCCCATCAAACACTCTCAGGACAGGTACACCACGGAGTTAGATACAGAGTAAAGCTCCCTCTACAATGTCCCCATCAAACACTCGCAGGACAGGAATAGCACTGGGTTAGATACAGAGTAAAGCTCCCTCTACACTTCCCCATCAAACACTCTCAGGACAGGTACAGCATGGGGTTAGATACAGAGTAAAGCTCCCTCTACACTGTCCCCATCAAACACTCCCAGGACAGGTACAGCATGGGGTTAGATACAGAGTAAAGCTCCCTCTACACTGTCCCCATCAAACACTCGCAGGACAGGTCTACAGCATGGGGTTAGATACAGTGTAAAGCTCCCTCTACACTGTCCCCATCAAACTCTCCCAGGATAGGTACAGCGTGGGGTTAGATACAGAGTAAAGCTCCCTCTACACTGCCCCCATCAAACACTCCCAGGATAGGTACAACATGGGGTTAGATACAGAGTAAAGCTCCCTCTACACTTCCCCATCAAACACTCTCAGGACAGGTACAGCACAGGGTTGGATACAGAGTAAAGCTCCCTCTACACTGTCCCCATCAAACACTCGCAGGACAGGTACAGCACGGGGTTAGATACAGAGTAAAGCTCCCTCTACACTGTCCCCATCAAACACTCCCAGGACAGGTACAGCATGGGGTTAGATTCAGAGTAAAGCATCCTCTACACTGTCCCCATCAAACACTCCCAGGACAGGTACAGAATGGGGTTAGATACAGAGTAAAGCTCCCTCTACACTGTTCCCATCAAACACTCCCAGGACAGGTACAGCACGGGGTTAGATACAGAGTAAAGCTCCCTCTACACTGTCCCCATCAAACACTCCCAGGACAGGTACAGCATGGGGTTAGATCAGAGTAAAGCTCCCTCTACATTGTTCCCATCAAACACTCCCAGGACAGGTACAGCACGGGGTTAGATACAGAGTAAAGCTCCCTCTACACTGTCCCCATCAAACTCTCCCAGGACTGATACAGCACGGGGTTAGATACAGAGTAAAGCTCCCTCTAAGCTGTCCCGATCAAACTCCCAGGACAGGTGCAGCACGGGGTTAGATACAGAGTAAAGCTCCCTCTACACTGTCCCATCAAACACTCCCAGGACTGATACAGCACGGGGTTAGATACAGAGTAAAGCTCCCTCTACGCTGTCCCGATCAAACTCCCAGGATAGGTACAGCATGGGGTTAGATAGAGGGTAAAGCTTCCGCTACACTGTCCCCATCAAACTCTCCCAGGACAGGTACAGCACGGGGTTAGATACAGAGTAAAGCTCCCTCTACGCTGTCCCGATCAAATTCCCAGGATAGGTACAGCATGGGGTTAGATAGAGGGTAAAGCCTCCGCTACACCGTCCCCATTGCTCCAACCCCCTGGGCTAGGGCACAGTCAATTCCAGCCCCACTTGACCCAGAGTCGCAACACAATTGAATTGACCAAAAATTATTGTTTGTCAAAAATCGAAAGCCTTTGGCCCTTGGCTGCCCAATAATTACAATGACCTGGTTTGTAAATTCAAACAGTTACTTTTTATTCACAACAAGAAATATAATGAAATATGCAGCAAATACATCCGATTAACTATTATTTAATTCCTAATCCCCCACTTTAACTTGCCCCCACCCTCTGTACACACACACAAGACAGACAAAGACAGTGGGGAGGAGAGGGGTGAAAATCATAGGTAAAATGACAGATAGTCTTTCTCCTTTTCAAACTTTGCTTTCAGTTCAAGGATTTCAATGTGGATTCATTCAGGACTCTGTAGGTTCAGAAATACAGCATTCATAGCCTTTATAGAGCGAGCGAGGCGGCCCTTTTCTCTGTGTGCCCAGGGTTCATACTGAGCTGCTTAGGTCTCTGAAAATCACTCCACTCTTGTAGGACCCAATCACTACTTGTTACTGAGCAGATTATGGTATTTTGGCCAATTAATTGGCCATCAGCCAACAAATGGAACCGCGTCCCACCCCATCTCTCGGGTGCCAAGAAGTCAGGGTCTTGTTCAAAGCTAGCAGCACCATATATTTGCTGTAACTTCTTGAATTCCACAAGTCCCGAACGATGTGCTGCTAGGTGAATTGAGCTGGAGGGGCATTAATTTGGGTGACCACAGTAGCACAATGGTTGGCACTGTTGCTTTGTTAGATCAACAGGCAGTTTTTGGCCACGTCATAGAACCTGTTGCTGGTCTAACTCTGGGACCTGAAGGACCGATTCCCGGCTTGGGTCACTGGCTGTGTGGAGTCTGCGCGATCTCCCCATGCCTGCGTGGGTTTCCTCCCAAAAGACGTGCTTGTTAGGTAAATTAGAACATTCTGAATTTACCGTCTGTATCCGAACAGGCGCCGGAGTTTTCACAGTAACTGCATTGCAGTGTTAATCTAAGCCTACTTGTGACACTAATAAAGATTATGATTATTATTTTGTGAACTGCGGAATAACAGGTCTGACTGATCCTTCCTGGCCTCCCCACAGCATTTTGTTCATGTTCTCTTTCTTTCCGTCGCAGTGAAGGATCGGAGGCTCCGTGCATCACGTCGGCCGGCTTTCAGTTTCTGCTGCTGGACACCTCCTCCCAGCTCTGGTACTTCATGCTGCAGTACCTGCACACCGCTGAGGTAAGGCTGTCAGGGGGAAGCAGGACCTTCCATCTTGTAACCGCGTCAGCCACTGAATCCCCCGGGTTCCGGGAGGGGCGGGGGGGGGGGGGGGGGGGGGGGGGTGCACTGTCAGAGTCGCCATCTCTCGGATGAAGGGATCTAAACCGGGATCCCGTCTGCCTGCTTTGGCTAGCTGTGAACGTTTCCGTGGTGCTGTCTCAAAGAATACAGGTGTTACCCCCACCCCCCCCCCCCCCCCCCGTTTTCCACCAGCTGCTCCGTAGCCTGGTAGTTTCCAGAAACTTCAGATTAGAAAACCATCGAACCGTTTGGGGCAGTTTGTTTGCTGCTGTGTTTCCTCCTCTTCCAGAAGTACTTCATTGGTCGTAAAGCACATCGACGCGCCTGACACTCGTGAGAAGTGCTGCACAACTTATTTTAATCCCCACCCCGCCGCCCCACTTTATTGCGTGTTTTCAACCTGTCTGACTGTCTTATTCTTCAGTATCTGCTGTGGTATTTTTTAATTATTCTTTCATGGGTCACTGGCTGGGCCAGCATTTGTTGCTCGTCCCTAATTGTCCCTTGAACTAAGTTCCTTGCTTGCTCGGTCATTAAGAGCCAGCACAGATTGCTGAGGATCGGGGTGGCACACTGGTTAGCCATGCTGCCTTATAGTGCCAGGAACACAGGTTCCATTCCAACCTCAGGTGACTGTGTGGAGTTTGCACTTTCTCCACGTGTCTGCGTGGGTTTCCTCCAGGCGCTCCCGTTTCCTCCCACAGGCCAAATATGTGCAGGTTTGGTGGATTGGCCACGCTAAATTGCCCCCGGAGTGTCCAACGGTTAGATGGGGTTACGGGGATAGAGTGGGGACATGGGCCTAGATAGTGAGTCCTTTCTTAGGGTCGCCTCCTTCTGCACTGTAGGGATTCTATGATCAGGAGTCACATGTAGGTCAGACCAGGTAAGGACGGAAGATTTCCCTCCCTTCAGGGAATATAGAAATTAGAAAACCAGATGGATCTTTCCGACAGTCCATGGTCGTACAAGCTCACTGTTGCTGAGACTGGTTTCCAATTCCAGGTTTTTACGACTTGAATTTGGGTTCCACCAGCTGCCGAGGTGGGATTTGAACCCGTGTCTCCAAAGCCAGCCAGCGACACTCCTATGAATGAATTATTTTGTAAAGTTCAGCACAACTGCTTTGTTGGGTGTGAAGTGCCCTGGGACATCCTGAGGCTGCTACGTAAATGCAATTGTTTCTTCACAATTGGGCTTGGCCCACTTGGAATAGGGAGGGGACAATTCAGCCAAGGTTCCTGCTCAGCTGACCATGGTCAGGATAGGGTGAGTGTAAGGATTGGCGGAGCTATGTGATGCAGCCCGCGGTCCTGTTGATTCTAGATGTCTGGAAGTGTTTGTGAATAACAGCAGCCGTGGGAAATCTCCTGTAGCGTGTCCAGACCCCGAGGGAGTCTGAGTGACAGATAACTGTGTTCTCAACATGCCCAAAAACCCTAACACTTCTGTTTCTCACTCTTTTCTTCTTCTTGTTTCCCCCCTCCCCCTCCCCCACACCTCCCTCCAGTCGCGAAGTATGGACCTGGTTGAGATTCTGTCCTTCGTGTTCCAGCTGAGCTTCTCCACACTGGGCAAGGTAAGGGAACTGCCATCTTGGAAAAACACTCAAATATCACTGAGATCGAAGCTTTGAGAGTCAACCATGGCTCAGTCAGCAGATTTACATCTGATTTCCAAAGTTACGGATACAATACCCACTCTGGGACTTGAGCACAAAGATCCAGGCTGATAAACCAGTGGAAAGAGAGGGAGGGAGAGACGGAGGGTGGGAGAGACGGAGGGTGGGAGAGACGGAGGGTGGGAGAGACGGAGGGTGGGAGAGACGGAGGGTGGGAGAGACGGAGGGTGGGAGAGACGGAGGGTGGGAGAGACGGAGGGTGGGAGAGACGGAGGGTGGGAGAGACGGAGGGTGGGAGAGACGGAGGGTGGGAGAGACGGAGGGTGGGAGAGACGGAGGGTGGGAGAGACGGAGGGTGGGAGAGACGGAGGGTGGGAGAGACGGAGGGTGGGAGAGACGGAGGGTGGGAGAGACGGAGGGTGGGAGAGACGGAGGGTGGGAGAGACGGAGGGTGGGAGAGACGGAGGGTGGGAGAGACAGAGGGTGGGAGAGACGGAGGGTGGGAGAGACGGAGGGTGGGAGGGAGAGACGGAGGGTGGGAGGGAGAGACGGAGGGTGGGAGGGAGAGACGGAGGGTGGGAGGGAGAGACGGAGGGTGGGAGGGAGAGACGGAGGGTGGGAGGGAGAGACGGAGGGTGGGAGGGAGAGACGGAGGGTGGGAGGGAGAGACGGAGGGTGGGAGGGAGAGACGGAGGGTGGGAGGGAGAGACGGAGGGAGGGAGGGAGAGACGGACGGAGGGAGGGAGGGAGAGACGGACGGAGGGAGGGAGGGAGAGACGGACGGAGGGAGGGAGGGAGGGAGAGACGGACGGAGGGAGGGAGGGAGAGACGGACGGAGGGAGGGAGGGAGAGACGGACGGAGGGAGGGAGGGAGAGACGGACGGAGGGAGGGAGGGAGAGACGGACGGAGGGAGGGAGGGAGAGACGGACGGAGGGAGGGAGGGAGAGACGGACGGAGGGAGGGAGGGAGAGACGGACGGAGGGAGGGAGGGAGAGACGGACGGAGGGAGGGAGGGAGAGACGGACGGAGGGAGGGAGGGAGAGACGGACGGAGGGAGGGAGGGAGAGACGGACGGAGGGAGGGAGGGAGAGACGGACGGAGGGAGGGAGGGAGAGACGGACGGAGGGAGGGAGGGAGAGACGGACGGAGGGAGGGAGGGAGAGACGGACGGAGGGAGGGAGGGAGAGACGGACGGAGGGAGGGAGGGAGAGACGGACGGAGGGAGGGAGGGAGAGACGGACGGAGGGAGGGAGGGAGAGACGGACGGAGGGAGGGAGGGAGAGACGGACGGAGGGAGGGAGGGAGAGACGGACGGAGGGAGGGAGGGAGAGACGGACGGAGGGAGGGAGGGAGAGACGGACGGAGGGAGGGAGGGAGAGACGGACGGAGGGAGGGAGGGAGAGACGGACGGAGGGAGGGAGGGAGAGACGGACGGACGGAGGGAGGGAGGGAGAGACGGACGGAGGGAGAGACGGACGGAGGGAGAGACGGACGGAGGGAGAGACGGACGGAGGGAGGGAGGGAGAGACGGACGGAGGGAGGGAGGGAGAGACGGACGGAGGGAGGGAGGGAGAGACGGACGGAGGGAGGGAGGGAGGGACGGACGGAGGGAGGGAGGGACGGACGGAGGGAGGGAGGGACGGACGGACGGAGGGAGGGAGGGACGGACGGAGGGAGGGAGGGACGGACCGAGGGAGGGAGGGAGAGACGGACCGAGGGAGGGAGGGAGGGAGGGAGGGACGGAGGGAGGGAGGGAGGGAGGGAGGGAGGGACGGAGGGAGGGAGGGAGGGAGGGACGGAGGGAGGGACGGACGGACGGACGGAGGGAGGGACGGACGGACGGAGGGAGGGACGGACGGAGGGAGGGACGGACGGAGGGAGGGAGGGAGGGACGGACGGAGGGAGGGAGGGAGGGAGAGACGGACGGAGGGAGGGAGGGAGGGAGAGACGGAGGGAGGGAGGGAGGGAGAGACGGACGGAGGGAGGGAGGGAGAGACGGACGGAGGGAGGGAGAGACGGACGGAGGGAGGGAGGGAGAGACGGACGGAGGGAGGGAGGGAAAGACGGACGGAGGGAGGGAGGGAGAGACGGACGGAGGGAGGGAGGGAGAGACGGACGGAGGGAGGGAGGGAGAGACGGACGGAGGGAGGGGGGGAGAGACGGGCGGAGGGAGGGAGGGAGAGACGGACGGAGGGAGGGAGGGAGAGACGGACGGAGGGAGGGAGGGAGAGACGGAGGGAGGGAGGGAGGGAGAGACGGAGGGAGGGAGGGAGGGAGGGAGAGACGGACGGAGGGAGGGAGGGAGGGAGAGACGGACGGACGGAGGGAGGGAGGGAGAGACGGACGGAGGGAGGGAGGGACGGACGGACGGAGGGAGGGAGGGAGAGACGGACGGAGGGAGGGAGGGAGAGACGGACGGAGGGAGGGAGGGAGAGACGGACGGAGGGAGGGAGGGAGAGACGGACGGAGGGAGGGAGGGAGAGACGGACGGAGGGAGAGACGGAGGGAGGGAGGGAGAGACGGACGGAGGGAGGGAGAGACGGACGGACGGAGGGAGGGAGAGACGGACGAGGGAGGGAGGGAGAGACGGACGGAGGGAGGGAGGGAGAGACGGACGGAGGGAGGGAGGGAGAGACGGACGGAGGGAGGGAGGGAGAGACGGACGGAGGGAGGGAGGGAGAGACGGACGGAGGGAGGGAGGGAGAGACGGACGGAGGGAGGGAGGGAGAGACGGACGGAGGGAGGGAGGGAGAGACGGACGGAGGGAGGGAGGGAGAGACGGACGGAGGGAGAGACGGACGGAGGGAGGGAGGGAGAGACGGACGGAGGGAGGGAGGGAGAGACGGACGGAGGGAGGGAGGGAGAGACGGACGGAGGGAGGGAGGGAGGGACGGACGGAGGGAGGGAGAGACGGACGGAGGGAGGGAGGGACGGACGGACGGACGGAGGGAGGGAGGGACGGACGGACGGAGGGACGGACGGAGGGAGGGAGGGACGGACGGAGGGAGGGAGGGAGAGACGGACCGAGGGAGGGAGGGAGGGAGGGACGGTGGGAGGGAGGGAGGGAGGGACGGAGGG
The DNA here is from genome assembly GCF_047496885.1 of Scyliorhinus torazame. Lineage (NCBI taxonomy): Eukaryota > Metazoa > Chordata > Chondrichthyes > Carcharhiniformes > Scyliorhinidae > Scyliorhinus > Scyliorhinus torazame. Next base: position 190,367,452 of record NC_092720.1, read on the forward strand.
AGGGAGGGAGGGACGGACGGAGGGAGGGAGGGAGGGAGGGAGGGAGGGAGGGAGGGAGGGACGGACGGAGGGAGGGAGGGAGGGAGGGAGGGACGGAGGGAGGGACGGAGGGAGGGACGGAGGGAGGGAGGGACGGACGGAGGGAGAGACGGACGGAGGGAGAGACGGACGGAGGGAGGGAGGGAGAGACGGACGGAGGGAGGGAGGGAGAGACGGACGGAGGGAGGGAGGGAGAGACGGACGGAGGGAGGGAGGGAGGGACGGACGGAGGGAGGGAGGGACGGACGGAGGGAGGGAGGGACGGACGGACGGAGGGAGGGAGGGACGGACGGAGGGAGGGAGGGACGGACCGAGGGAGGGAGGGAGAGACGGACCGAGGGAGGGAGGGAGGGAGGGAGGGACGGAGGGAGGGAGGGAGGGAGGGACGGAGGGAGGGAGGGAGGGAGGGACGGAGGGAGGGACGGACGGACGGACGGAGGGAGGGACGGACGGACGGAGGGAGGGACGGACGGAGGGAGGGACGGACGGAGGGAGGGAGGGAGGGACGGACGGAGGGAGGGAGGGAGGGAGAGACGGACGGAGGGAGGGAGGGAGGGAGAGACGGAGGGAGGGAGGGAGGGAGAGACGGACGGAGGGAGGGAGGGAGAGACGGACGGAGGGAGGGAGAGACGGACGGAGGGAGGGAGGGAGAGACGGACGGAGGGAGGGAGGGAAAGACGGACGGAGGGAGGGAGGGAGAGACGGACGGAGGGAGGGAGGGAGAGACGGACGGAGGGAGGGAGGGAGAGACGGACGGAGGGAGGGGGGGAGAGACGGGCGGAGGGAGGGAGGGAGAGACGGACGGAGGGAGGGAGGGAGAGACGGACGGAGGGAGGGAGGGAGAGACGGAGGGAGGGAGGGAGGGAGAGACGGAGGGAGGGAGGGAGGGAGGGAGAGACGGACGGAGGGAGGGAGGGAGGGAGAGACGGACGGACGGAGGGAGGGAGGGAGAGACGGACGGAGGGAGGGAGGGACGGACGGACGGAGGGAGGGAGGGAGAGACGGACGGAGGGAGGGAGGGAGAGACGGACGGAGGGAGGGAGGGAGAGACGGACGGAGGGAGGGAGGGAGAGACGGACGGAGGGAGGGAGGGAGAGACGGACGGAGGGAGAGACGGAGGGAGGGAGGGAGAGACGGACGGAGGGAGGGAGAGACGGACGGACGGAGGGAGGGAGAGACGGACGAGGGAGGGAGGGAGAGACGGACGGAGGGAGGGAGGGAGAGACGGACGGAGGGAGGGAGGGAGAGACGGACGGAGGGAGGGAGGGAGAGACGGACGGAGGGAGGGAGGGAGAGACGGACGGAGGGAGGGAGGGAGAGACGGACGGAGGGAGGGAGGGAGAGACGGACGGAGGGAGGGAGGGAGAGACGGACGGAGGGAGGGAGGGAGAGACGGACGGAGGGAGAGACGGACGGAGGGAGGGAGGGAGAGACGGACGGAGGGAGGGAGGGAGAGACGGACGGAGGGAGGGAGGGAGAGACGGACGGAGGGAGGGAGGGAGGGACGGACGGAGGGAGGGAGAGACGGACGGAGGGAGGGAGGGACGGACGGACGGACGGAGGGAGGGAGGGACGGACGGACGGAGGGACGGACGGAGGGAGGGAGGGACGGACGGAGGGAGGGAGGGAGAGACGGACCGAGGGAGGGAGGGAGGGAGGGACGGTGGGAGGGAGGGAGGGAGGGACGGAGGGAGGGAGGGAGGGACGGACGGAGGGAGGGAGGGAGGGAGGGAGGGAGGGAGGGAGGGACGGAGGGAGGGAGGGACGGAGGGAGGGAGGGACGGACGGAGGGAGGGAGGGAGGGAGGGAGGGACGGAGGGAGGGACGGAGGGAGGGACGGAGGGAGGGAGGGACGGACGGAGGGAGGGACGGACGGAGGGAGGGAGGGAGGGAGGGAGGGACGGAGGGAGGGAGAGACGGACGGAGGGAGGGAGGGAGGGAGAGACGGACGGAGGGAGGGAGGGAGGGAGAGACGGACGGAGGGAGGGAGGGAGAGACGGACGGAGGGAGGGAGGGAGAGACGGACGGAGGGAGGGAGGGAGAGACGGACGGAGGGAGGGAGAGACGGACGGAGGGAGGGAGGGAGAGACGGACGGAGGGAGGGAGGGAGAGACGGACGGAGGGAGGGAGGGAGAGACGGACGGAGGGAGGGAGGGAGAGACGGACGGAGGGAGGGAGGGAGAGACGGACGGAGGGAGGGAGGGAGAGACGGACGGAGGGAGGGGGGGAGAGACGGACGGAGGGAGGGGGGGAGAGACGGGCGGAGGGAGGGAGGGAGAGACGGACGGAGGGAGGGAGGGAGAGACGGACGGAGGGAGGGAGGGAGAGACGGAGGGAGGGAGGGAGGGAGAGACGGACGGAGGGAGGGAGGGAGGGAGAGACGGACGGACGGAGGGAGGGAGGGAGAGACGGACGGAGGGAGGGAGGGACGGACGGACGGAGGGAGGGAGGGAGAGACGGACGGAGGGAGGGAGGGAGAGACGGACGGAGGGAGGGAGGGAGAGACGGACGGAGGGAGGGAGGGAGAGACGGACGGAGGGAGGGAGGGAGAGACGGACGGAGGGAGGGAGGGAGAGACGGACGGAGGGAGGGAGGGAGAGACGGACGGAGGGAGGGAGGGAGAGACGGACGGAGGGAGGGAGGGAGAGACGGACGGAGGGAGGGAGGGAGAGACGGACGGAGGGAGGGAGGGAGAGACGGACGGAGGGAGAGACGGAGGGAGGGAGGGAGAGACGGACGGAGGGAGGGAGAGACGGACGGACGGAGGGAGGGAGAGACGGACGAGGGAGGGAGGGAGAGACGGACGGAGGGAGGGAGGGATAGACGGACGGAGGGAGGGAGGGAGAGACGGACGGAGGGAGGGAGGGAGAGACGGACGGAGGGAGGGAGAGACGGACGGAGGGAGGGAGGGAGGGACGGACGGAGGGAGGGACGGACGGACGGACGGAGGGAGGGAGGGAGAGACGGACGGAGGGAGGGAGGGAGAGACGGACGGAGGGAGGGAGGGAGAGACGGACGGAGGGAGGGAGGGAGAGACGGACGGAGGGAGGGAGGGAGAGACGGACGGAGGGAGAGACGGACGGAGGGAGGGAGGGAGAGACGGACGGAGGGAGGGAGGGAGAGACGGACGGAGGGAGGGAGGGAGGGAGGGAGGGAGGGACGGACGGACGGACGGACAGACGGAGGGAGGGAGGGACGGACGGACGGACGGAGGGAGGGAGGGAGGGACGGACGGAGGGAGGGAGGGAGAGTCGGAGGGGGTGGGAGATGGAGAGTCGGAGGGGGAGGGAGGGAGAGTCGGAGGGGGGGAGGGAGAGTCGGAGGGGGGGGAGGGAGAGTCGGAGGGCCTGTTCCTGTGCTGGACATTTCTTTGTTCTTTATTCAAACAGTGACCTTCTCAAGGCAAACTTGATTTTCTCCAAACAAAGAAAGCTAGCCATGTCCAATAGCCAGGTCTCCGACTTCGGGGGCTCAGTGTCCCTCCATGCCAATAGTATCCGTCTCCGGGCTACCAGGGAAGCAAAGGCCAGAACGTCTGCCTCTTTCTCCTCCTGGATACCCGGATCCTGCGACACCCCGAAAATCGCCACCTCTGGACTCAGCGCTACCCTTGTTTTTAACACAGTGGACATGACATCTGTAAACCCCTGCCAAAATCCCCTAAGCTTCGGACATGCCCAAAACATGTGGCCATCGTTCGCTGGTCCTCCCGCACATTCTGCACACCTGTCTTCCACCCCAAAGAATCTGCTCATCCGGGCCGCTGTCATCTGAGCCCGATGAACGACTGAGCCTGGCACATGTTGTGGACGCGTTGACTCTACTCAACGCGTCCGTCCATAGACCATCCTCTATCTCTCCTCCCAGCTCCTCCTCCCACTTGCGGTTCAGCTCCTTGGTCTGCATCTCTTCTGACCCCATAGGTTCCTTGTAAATGTCAGAGACGCTCCCTTCTCCTACCCGCCCTCTGGAAACTGCCCTGTCCTCAATCCCCCTTAGCGGTAGGAGCGGGAAGGTTGACACCTGTTTACGTAGGAAGTCCCGCATCTGTAGATACCTGAATTTGTTTCCCCTTGCCAACCCAAACTTCTCCTCCAGCGCCTCATACTTGGAAAGCTCCCTCTATAAACATATCCCCCATCCTCTCAATCCCTGCCCTCCGCCATATCCAGAACCCCCCGTCCATACTTCCCAGGGCAAACCGGTGATTATTACAGATTGGGGACCAGACCGATGCTCCCTCTGCTCCCACATGTCTCCTCCATTGCTCCCAGACTCTCAGGGCTGCCACCACCACGGGGCTGGTGGAGTACCGTGCCGGTGGGAACGGCAGAGGCGCAGTTACCAATGTCCCCAGACTGGTGCCCTTGCATGAAGCCGCCTCCATACTCCCCCATGCCAACCCCTCCCCCACCACCCACTTTCTGATCATGGCTATATTCGCCGCCCAGTAATAGTTACTAAAATTTGGCAGCGCCAGCCCCGCCCTGTCCCCGGCTCCACGCAAGCAGTACCTTCCTTACCCGCGGGGTCTTGCTCGCCCAAACAAAGCCAGTGACCACTTTGTTGACCCGTTTAAAAAAGGACCGCGGAATAAAGACGAGGAGACATTGAAATACAAACAGGAATCTCGGGAGGACCGCCATCTTCACCGTCTGCACCCTCCCAGCCAGTGACAACGGAAGCGTGTCCCATCTCTGAAAATTGTCCTTCGTTTGGTCTACTAGCCGGGCCAGATTAAATTTATGCAGCCGATCCCATTCCCGCGCCACTTGAATGCCTAGGCACCTAAAGCTTCCCTCTACTAATCTAAGCAGCAGCTCCCCCAATCGCCTCTCCTGTCCCCTCGCCTGGACCGCAAACATCTCACTTTTCCCCATATTTAACTTATACCCCGAAAACCGGCCAAATTCCCCCAGAATCCTCATGCTTTCTTCCATCCCCTCTATTGGGTCCAATACATAGAGAAGCATGTCGCCTGCATAGAGCGAGATTCTGTGCTCCTCCTCCACCCCCCGTCCCCCCGACCAGCCCCTTGAGGCTCTCAGAGCAATTGCCAACGGCTCTATAGCTAGTGCGAACAACAGTGGGGAGAGGGGGCATCCCTGTCTCGTCCCCCGGTGCAGTCTAAAATAGCCCGAAGTTGTTCTATTCGTCCGTACACTTGCCACAGGAGCCTGATACAGCAACCTGACCCAGTCAGTAAAGCCCCGTCCAAATACGAATCGTCCCAGTACCTCCCACAGATAATCCCATTCTACCCCATCAAAAGCCTTCTCTGCATCCATTGCGTTCACTACCTCCACCTCCCTACCTTCCGGGGGCATCATGATTAGCAACCTTCTTACATTGGCCACCAACTGCCTACCCTTAACAAACCCCGTCTGGTCCTCCCCAATAACACCCGGAACACAATCCTCAAACCTGGATGACAAAACTTTGGCCAGCAGTTTGGCATCAACATTCAAGAGGGACACAGCCCCGGGTTCTTGTCCCTCTTCAGAATCGGCGAAATTGTGGCCTGTGACATCAGAGGAGGCAGCACCCCTCTCTCCCACACCTCATTGAACATCCTCATCAGCACCGGCCCCAATATCCCAGTGAACTTTTTATAAAACTCCACTGGGTACCCGTCCGGCCCGGGGGCTTTAGAACATAGAACATTACAGCGCAGTACAGGCCCTTCGGCCCTCGATGTTGCGCCGACCTGTGAAACCACTCTAAAGCCCATCTACACTATTCCCTTATCGTCCATATGTCTATCCAATGACTATTTGAATACCCTTAGTGTTGGCGAGTCCACTACTGTTGCAGGCAGAGCATTCCACACCCTTACTACTCTCTGAATAAAGAACCTACCTCTGACATCTGTCTTGTATCTATCTCCTCTCAATTTAAAGCTATGTCCCCTCGTGCTAGACATCACTATCCGAGGAAAAAGGCTCTCACTGTCCACCCGATCCAATCCTCTGATCATCTTGTATGCCTCAATTAAGTCACCTCTTAACCTTCTTCTCTCTAACGAAAACAGCCTCAAGTCCCTCAGCCTTTCCTAATAAGATCTTCCCTCCATACCAGGCAACATTCTGGTAAATCTCCTCTGCACCCTTTCCAATGCTTCCTCATCCTTCCTATAATGCGGCGACCAGAATTGCACGCAATACTCCAAATGCGGCCGCACCAGAGTTTTGTACAGCTGCAACATGACCTCATGGCTCCGAAACTCAATCCCTCTACCAATAAAAGCTAACACACCGTACGCCTTCTTAACGACCCTCAACCTGAGTGGCAACTTTCAGGGATCTATGTACATGGACACCGAGATCTCTCTGCTCATCCATACTGCCAAGAATCTTACCATTAGCCCAGTACTCTGTCTTCCTGTTATTCCTTCCAAAATGAATCACCTCACACTTTTCTGCATTAAGCTCCATTTGCCACCTCTCAGCCCAGCGCTGCAGCTTATCTATGTCCCTCTGTAACTTGTAACATCCGTCCGCACTGTCCACAACTCCACCGACTTTAGTGTCATCTGCAAATTTATTCACCCATCCTTCTACGCCCTCCTCCAGGTCATTTATAAAAATGACAAACAGCAGTGGCCCCAAAACAGATCCTTGTGGTACACCACTAGTAACTGGACTCCAGTCTGAACACTTCCCATCAACCACCACCCTTTGTCTTCTTCCAGCTAGCCAATTTCTGATCCAAACTGCTAAATCTCCCTGAATCCCATGCTTCCGTATTTTCTGCAGTAGCCTACCGTGGGGAACCTTATCAAACGCTTTACTGAAATCCATATACACCACATCAACTGCTTTACCCTCATCCACCTGTTTGGTCACCTTCTCAAAGAACTCTAAGGTTTGTGAGGCACGACCTACCCTTCACGAAACCGTGTTGACTATGTCTAATCAAATTATCCCTTTCCAGATGATTACACACCCTATCTCTTATAAACCTTTCCAAGATTTTGCCCACAACAGAAGTAAGGCTCACTGGCCTATAGTTACCGGGGTTGTCTCTACTCCCCTTCTTGAACAAGTGGACAACATTTGCTATCCTCCAGTCTTCTGGCACTATTCCTGTTGACAAAGATGACTTAAAGATCAAAGCCAAAGGCTCAGCAATCTCCTCCCTAGCTTCCCAGAGAATCCTAGGATAAATCCCATCCGGCCCAGGGGACTTATCTATTTTCACACTTTCCAGAATTGTTAACACCTCCTCATGAACCTCAAGCCCTTCTAGTCTAGTAGCCTGAATCTCAGTATTCTCCTCGACAACATTGTCTTTCTCCTGTGTGAAAACTGACGAAAAATATTCATTTAGCACCTCTACTGTCTCCTCGGACTCCAAGCACAACTTCCCACTACTGTCCTTGACTGGCTATACTCTTACCCTAGTCATTCTTTTATTCCTGACATATCTATAGAAAGCTTTAGGGTTATCCTTGATCCTACCTGCCAAAGACTTCTCATGTCCCCTCCTGGCTCTTCTTAGCTCTCTCTTTAGGTCCTTCCTAGCTAACTTGTAACTCTCGAGTGCCCTTACTGAACCTTCATGTCTCATCTTTACATAAGCCTCCTTCTTCCTCTTGACAAGTGTTTTGACTGCCTTAGTAAACCACGGTTCCCTTGCTCGACCACTTCCTCCCTGCCTGACAGGTACATACTTATCAAGGACACGCAGTGGCTGTTCCTTGAACAAGCTCCACATTTCCATTGTGCCCAACCCCTGCAGTTTTCCTCCCCATCCGATGCATCCCAAGTCTTGCCTTATCGCATCATAATTACCTTTCCCCCAGATATAACTCTTGGCCTGCGGTATATACCGATCCCTTTCCATCACTAAAGTAAACGTAATCAAATTGTGGTCACTATCACCAAAGTGCTCACCTACCTCCAAATCTAACACCTGTCCTGGTTCATTACCCAGTACCAAATCCAATACGGCCTCGCCTCTCATTGGCCTATCTACATACTGTGTCAGGAAACCCTCCTGCACACATTGGACAAAAACGGACCCATCTAAAGTACTCGAACTATAGCGTTTCCAGTCAATATTTGGAAAGTTAAAGTCCCCCATAACAACTACCCTGTTGCTTTCGCTCCTATCCAGAATCATCTTTGCAATCCTTTCCTCTACATCTCTGGAACTTTTTGGAGGCCTATAGAAAACCCCTAACAGGGTGACCTCTCCTTTCCTGTTTCTAACCTCAGCCCATACTACCTTAATTGACAAGTCCTCCTCAAACGTCCTTTCTGCCACCGTAATACTGTCCTTGACTAACGATGCCACCCCTCCCCCTCTTTTACCACCTTCCCTGCGCTTACTGAAATATCTAAACCCCGGCACCTGCAACAACCTTTCCTGTCCCTGCTCTATCCATGTCTCCGAAATGGCCACAACATCGAAGTCCCAGGTACCAACCCATGCCGCAAGTTCACCCACCTTATTCCGGATGCTCCTGGCATTGAAGAAGACACACTTTAAACCACCTTCCTGCCTGCTGGTACACTCCTGCAACTTTGAAACCTTACTCATGACCTCACTACTCTCAACCTCCTGTATACTGGAGCTACAATTCAGGTTCCCAAGCCCCTGCTGAACTAGTTTAAACCCTCTCGAAGAGCATTAGCAAATTTCCCCCCCCCAGGATATTGGTACCCCTCTGGTCCAGGTGTAGACCATCACATTTGTAGAGGTCCCAACGACCCCAGAATGAGCCCCAATTATCCAGAAATCTGAAACCCTCCCTCCTGCACCATCCCTGTAGCCACGCGTTCAACGCCTCTCTTTCCCTATTCCTCGTCTCGCTATCACGTGGCACGGGTAACAACCCAGAGATAATAACTCTGTTTGTCGTAGATCTAAGTTTCCACCCTAGCAGCCTGAATTCCTGCCTTACACCCCTATTCCTACCTATGTCGTTGGTACCTATGTGGACCACGACTTGGGGCTGCTCCCCCTCCCCCTTAAGGATCCCGAAAACACGATCCGAGACATCACATACCCTGGCACCTGGGAGGCAACACACCAACCGCGAGTCTCGTTCCCACAGAATCTCCTATCTATCCCCCTAACGATGGAGTCTCCAATGACTAATGTTCTACTCCTCTCCCCCCTTCCCTTCTGAGCAACAGGGACAGACTCTGTGCCAGAGACCTGCACCCCATGGCTTACCCCTGGTAAGTCCCCCCCCTCCCAACAGTATCCAAAGCGGTATACTTGTTACTAAGGGGAACGACCACAGGGGATCCCTGTACTTACTGCTTCCTCCCAGCCCCTCTCACCATCACCCATCTATCTTTATTCTTCGGAGTAACTGCATCCCTGAAGCTTCTATCTATGACCACCTCTGCCTCCCGAATGATCCGAAGTTCATCCAGCTCCAGCTCCCTAACGCGGTTTCTGAGGAGATGGAGATGGGTGCACTTCCCACAGATGAAATCAGCAGGGACACTGATGGTGTCCCTCACCTCAAACATTCTGCAGGAGGAACATTGCACTACCTTCCCTGCTATCCCCTCTAGATAAAAAAAAAACGAAAGAAAGAGCTTACCTGTTATTCACTCCCCTTCTCAGCAAGCACTCACTCAGCAACCTCTGCACCCTGCACGATAACACCTGAGGGAAAATAAAAGAAAAACTACTTACCAGTCACCAGCCAATCCCTTACCTGCGTCACGGTTCAACTTCTTTCTACTTCTACCTGACCTCGAGCCTTCCTCTTGATCTTTACAGCGGTTTTTTTTGGTTAGAGGAGTGGGTAGGGAGGGAAACACTGAAGAAGTGTTTCGGGTTTAAGTGTCACTTGACAACAGCTCCTCCACAAACTACCTTCAAGTTCGGGTGACCACAACGGAGGTATGCAAATTTCCCTTGCAACAGTCAATCAGCAGCTCCGCTCTACTGCCCTCTGCTGGATGCTTGTCTTCACTCGAACAGCTAGGGTCTCTAGCTCAGGTACACCTTCAAGTTAGGGTGACCACAACAGAGGTAGGCAAATTTCCCTTGCAACAACCAATCAGCAGCTCCGCTCTACTGCCCTCTTACCCGACTGCATGGCCTTCAGACCCTCCATGATCTCTTCCAACCCGATCGGGGCCCCCCAGCCCTTCTACCAGCTCCCCTTTGGGAAAGTCAGCCGCCCCCCCCAAGAAGTGCCTCATCCCCTCCGGCCCCGTAGGGGGTTCCGTCCTATACAGCCTACTGTAGAAATCCTGAAACGCCTGATTCATCCCTGCTGAATCTCCAACCAGGTTCCCATCTCCGTCATTTACTTTCCCTGGCTGCCTCCCTCTTTCTAAACTGCTGTGCAAGCATTCTGCGGGCCTTCTCTCCATGCTCATAGATCGCCCCCACTCGCCTTGTCCAAGTCAGGGTCAATAACTGTGTTAAACGTCCCCTCCCATGACCAACTTTGCGAGTCCAGGTCCGGTATCTTCCCCAGCATCCTCTTTATAAATTCCACGTCATCCCAATTTTGCGCATACACATTTACTAATACCACCTGCACCCCCTCCAGTTTCCCACTGATCATAATGTACCGACCTCCCACATCCGAGACTATTCTACCCGCCTCAAACACCACCCGCTTATTGATCCAGGATCGCGACCTCTCTAGTCTTTGAATCTAATCCCGAGTGAAAGACCTGACTGACCCAGCCTTTCCTCAATCTAATCTGGTCAGCTACTCCAAGGTGCCTCTCCTGCAACATTACCACATCCGCCTTCAGTCCCCTAAGATGCGCGAAGACACGTGCCCACTTGACCGGCCCATTTAACCCTCGACCATTCCAGGTGATACATACTCCAGTCACAAACAATCCCAACACAATTGCCCGACAGAAAAATACCAAAATCTAAACAAGCACACCTCCATCCCCCAACAGTGCAAATGAAAACCTTAACTCACTCAGCTCTACCCCTGGTCCCAAATCAATACAGAAGGCATTACAAACAGCTTCCACAAAAGGAAAAACGAGAAACTTTTTTTAAAGAACAGAAAAACAAACCAAAAAAAGACATGAAGGTTGCAGCAAAGTTCAAAAGTTCTCAGTCCACCACCAGCCCTTTCCTTTTCACGAAGTCCGGCGCGTCCTCAGGTGACTCAAAATAAAAGTGCTGTTCCTCATAGATTCATAGAATTTACAGTGCAGAAGGAGGCCATTCGGCCCATCGAGTCTGCACCGGCTCTTGGAAAGAGCAACCTACCCAAGGTCAACACCTCCACCCTATCCCCATAACCCAGCAACCCCACCCAACACTAAGGGCAATTTTGGACACTAAGGGCAATTTTAGCATGGTCAATCCACCTAACCTGCACATCTTTGGACTGTGGGAGGAAACCGGAGCACCCGGAGGAAACCCACGCACACACGGGGAGGATGTGCAGACTCCGCACAGACAGCGACCCAAGCCGGAATCGAACCTGGGACCCTGGAGCTGTGAAGCAATTGTGCTATCCAGAATGCTGCCGTGCTGGTCCTCGTACGGGACCCAGCGACGGGCCGGATACAACAGTCCGAACTTCACCTTTTCTGTCCAAAACAGGTCAGGTGGGGTTATGGGGATAGGGCGGAGGTTGGGTTGGATGCACTTTCCAAGGGCCGGTGCAGGCCCGATGGGCCGAATGGCCTCCTGCACTGTAAATTCTAATTCTCTCCTAATCTGGTTGAAGCCTGCTCTTCTGGCCACCTCCACACTCCGGTCTTGGTAGACCCGTAGGATACTGTTGTCCCTCTTACAGCTCCGTGTCTGCTTGGCCCACTGTAGAATGCGCTCCTTATCCAAGTACCTGTGGAATCTCACCACCATTGTCCTCGGGGTGTCTCCCATTCACGTCTTCCTCGCGAGCGCTCTGTGAGCCCTGTCCAGCTCCAAGGGCCGGGAGAATGCCCCATCCCCCAGCAGCTTCTCAAACATGTCTGCGATGTATGTCCCAGCATCCGCCCCTTCGGACCCCTCCGGGAGCCCAATGATCCCCAAGCTCTGCCGGCGGGACCTAGTCTCTAGGTCCTCCACCTTCTCCAGGAGCTTCTTCTGCTGGTCTCTTAGCATCACCACCTCCAAGTCTACCGCAGTTTGATGTTCCTCCTGCTCAGCCAGCGCCTTCTCTACCTTCTGGATCACCCGATCCTGGGCACCCAATCTAAGCTCCAGCCGCTCAATTGACTCTTTCATCGGGTCCAAGCAGTCCTGTTTCTGCTTAGCAAAGCCTTCCTGAATAACTTGCATCAGCTGATCCGTTAACCGCTGGGTCGACTAACCAGAGGTCCGGTCCTCCGCCATGCTGTCTTCTATTGCAGCTACAGCCCAAGCCGTCTCTGTCTTTCTGTTCCTGCCTTTATGAGCACTTCTAGTCCATCTCTCCATGCACCGATGTGGGAATTCAGTGCAAAATTGCCTCTGTCGTCAGTTTTACAATTCAAGGACTTCCGGGTGCGGCGATGACCAGCTGAGTCGCACGTTTCGGCAGCTCCCTGTGAAACAGACTTTTGGGCTCTTGATAGGAGCCCCAACGGCAATTTTGACGGCTAAAAACACTGTGCGGTAAACCAGAAGGGAATCCCCCCTGTATACGGATGGAAAAAGGAGGAGAGAGTGGCCAGATTGCAGTGGATCCTTTAGAACAGCGGCAAGGAAGGCAAGCAAAAACCAAGATGGCGTCGGAAGGTGGCAGTTTAACATGGGGCCCTGAACAACAAGAGTTCTTGAAATGCTGTGTGGAAGAGATCAAAAAGGAAATGAAGAAAGAGCTGTTGGCCCCGATACTACAGGCGATCGAAGGGCTAAAGGAGGAACAAAAGACCCAGGAGCGGGAGCTTCGGGTCGTGAAGGCAAAGGCAGCCGAGAATGAGGACGATATACAGGGCCTGGTGGTGAAGACGGAGACGCAGGAGGCACATCAGAAACGATGTGTGGAAAGGTTGGAGGCACTGGAAAACAACGCAAGGAGGAACAACCTGAGGATTCTTGGTCTTCCTGAAGATGTGGAGGGAGCGGACGTCGGGGCATATGTGAGCACGATGCTGCACTCGTTAATGGGAGCGGAGGCCCCGGCGGGTCCGTTGGAGGTGGAGGGAGCATACCGAGTGATGGCGCGAGGACCGAGAGCAGGAGAAATTCCCAGAGCCATAGTGGTGAGATTCCTCCGTTTTAAGGATAGAGAAATGGTCCTTAGATGGGCGAAGAAAACTCGGAGCAGTAAATGGGAGAACGCGGTGATCCGCGTTTATCAAGACTGGAGTGCGGAGGTGGCGAGAAGGAGGGCGAGCTTTAATCGGGCCAAGGCGGTGCTTCATAAAAAGAAGATAAAATTTGGAATGCTGCAACCGGCAAGACTGTGGGTCACATATCGAGGGAGGCACCACTACTTTGAGACGGCGGATGAAGCGTGGACTTTTATTGTGGAAGAAAAACTGGAATGAGCGGGTTATTAAAAAGAACGTTCGAACAAAGTGGTGGGGCGAATGTGGGGGGCAAAGAGGGGTTTTATGTACTAATCCTGCGATGTGGTAACTTTTCTCTCTCCCACAGGTGGTGATGGGGGGAGGAGGGGAGGTGGAGGAGATGGGGCGTTGGCCATTGGGGGCGGGGCCAAGGGAGAAGCGCGGGCTTGGTTCCCGCGCTATGATAATCATGGCGGGAATAGTGAAGCAGGAAGGAGGGGGCGTCGCACGGTGCGAGCCGAGGTCACCGGGGGAAGCCGAGGTCAGCCAGAGTTTGCTGACTTCTGGGAGCAACATCCCGTAATTACGCTAGCGGGGGATCTAGCGGGGGGGGTGGGAGGGGGGAATTACTGGGTTGCTGCTGCTGGGGAGAGGGGGGAGCTGGTATGGGAGAGGATGGGCGGGGGGGCACCGCCTGGGGGAGATACAGCTGCGTGGGAACCGGGTGAGGAGCTGGAAAAAGGTGATGGCTAATCGACAAGGGGGGGGGTAGGAAGTACCCCCAACTCGGCTGATCACGTGGAACGTGAGAGGGCTGAACGGGCCGATAAAGAGTGCACGGGTACTCGCACACCTTAAGAAACTTAAGGCAGATGTGGTTATGTTACAGGAAACGCACCTGAAACTGATAGACCAGGTTAGGCTACGCAAAGGATGGGTGGGGCAGGTGTTCCATTCGGGGCTAGATGCGAAAAACAGGGGGGTGGCTATATTAGTGGGGAAGCGGGTAATGTTCGAGGCAAAGACTATAGTGGCGGATAACGGGGGCAGATACGTGATGGTGAGTGGCAAACTACAGGGGGAGACGGTGGTTTTGGTAAACGTATATGCCCCGAACTGGGATGATGCCAATTTTATGAGGCGGATGCTAGGACGCATTCCGGACCTAGAGATGGGAAAGCTGATAATGGGGGGAGATTTTAATACGGTGTTGGAACCAGGGCTGGATAGGTCGAAGTCCAGGACTGGAAGGAGGCCGGCAGCAGCCAAGGTACTTAAAGATTTTATGGAGCAGATGGGAGGTGTAGACCCGTGGAGATTTAGCAGACCTAGGAGTAAGGAGTTCTCGTTTTTCTCCTATGTCCATAAAGTCTACTCGCGAATAGACTTTTTTGTGCTGGGTAGGGCATTGATCCCGAAGGTGAGGGGAACGGAGTATACGGCTATAGCCATTTCGGATCACGCTCCACACTGGGTGGACTTGGAGATAGGGGAGGAAACAGGAGGGCGCCCACCCTGGAGAATGGACATGGGACTAATGGCAGATGAGGGGGTGTGTCTAAGGGTGAGGGGGTGCATTGAAAAGTACTTGGAACTCAATGATAATGGGGAGGTCCAGGTGGGAGTGGTCTGGGAGGCGTTGAAGGCGGTGGTTAGAGGGGAGCTGATATCAATAAGGGCACATAAAGGGAAGCAGGAGAGTAAGGAACGGGAGCGGTTGCTGCAAGAACTTTTGAGGGTGGACAGACAATATGCGGAAGCACCGGAGGAGGGACTGTACAGGGAAAGGCAAAGGCTACATGTAGAATTTGACTTGCTGACTACAGGCACTGCAGAGGCACAATGGAGGAAGGCATAGGGTGTACAGTACGAATATGGGGAGAAGGCGAGCAGGTTGCTGGCACACCAATTGAGGAAAAGGGGAGCAGCGAGGGAAATAGGGGGAGTGAGGGATGAGGAAGGAGAGATGGAGCGGGGAGCGGAGAGAGTGAATGGAGTGTTCAAGACATTTTATAAAAAATTATATGAAGCTCAACCCCCGGATGGGAGGGAGAGAATGATGGGCTTCTTGGATCGGCTGGAATTTCCCAAGGTGGAAGAGCAGGAAAGGGTGGGACTGGGAGCACAGATCGAGGTAGAAGAAGTGGTGAAAGGAATTAGGAGCATGCAGGCGGGAAAGGCCCCGGGACCGGATGGATTCCCAGTCGAATTCTATAGAAAATATGTGGACTTGCTCGCCCCGGTACTGACGAGGACCTTTAATGAGGCAAAGGAAAGGGGACAACTGCCCCCGACTATGTCTGAAGCAACGATATCGCTTCTCTTAAAGAAGGAAAAGGACCCGCTACAATGCGGGTCCTATAGACCTATTTCCCTCCTAAATGTAGATGCCAAGGTCCTGGCCAAGGTAATGGCAATGAGAATAGAGGAATGTGTCCCGGGGGTGGTCCACGAGGACCAAACTGGGTTTGTGAAGGGGAGACAGCTGAACACGAATATACGGAGGTTGTTAGGGGTAATGATGATGGCCCCACCAGAGGGAGAAACGGAGATAGTAGTGGCGATGGATGCCGAGAAAGCATTTGATAGAGTGGAGTGGGATTATTTGTGGGAGGTGTTGAGGAGATTTGGTTTTGGAGAGGGGTATGTTAGATGGGTGCAGCTGTTGTATAGGGCCCCAGTGGCGAGCGTGGTCACGAATGGACGGGGATCTGCATATTTTCGGCTCCATAGAGGGACAAGGCAGGGATGCCCTCTGTCCCCATTATTGTTTGCACTGGCGATTGAGCCCCTGGCGATAGCGTTGAGGGGTTCCAAGAAGTGGAGGGGAGTACTTAGGGGAGGAGAAGAGCACCGGGTATCTTTGCATGCGGACGATTTGCTACTATACGTGGCGGACCCGGCGGAGGGGATGCCAGAAATAATGCGGATACTTGGGGAGTTTGGGGATTTTTCAGGGTATAAATTGAACATGGGGAAAAGTGAGTTGTTTGTGGTGCATCCAGGGGAGCAGAGTAGAGAAATAGAGGACCTACCGTTGAAGAAGGTAACAAGGGACTTTCGTTACCTGGGGATCCAGATAGCTAAGAATTGGGGCACATTGCATAGGTTAAATTTAACGCGGTTGGTGGAACAGATGGAGGAGGATTTCAAGAGATGGGATATGGTATCCCTGTCAATGGCAGGGAGGGTGTAGGCGGTTAAGATGGTGGTCCTCCCGAGATTCCTCTTTGTGTTTCAGTGCCTCCCGGTGGTGATCACGAAGGCTTTTTTTAAAAGGATTGAAAAGAGCATCATGGGTTTTGTGTGGGCCGGGAAGACCCCGAGAGTGAGGAAGGGATTCTTACAGCGTAGCAGGGATAGGGGGGGGCTGGCACTACCGAGCCTAAGTGAGTATTATTGGGCCGCTAATATTTCAAGGGTGAATAAGTGGATGGGAGAGGAGGAGGGAGCGGCGTGGAAGAGATTAGAGAGGGCGTCCTGTAGGGGACTAGCCTACAGGCTATGGTGACAGCCCCATTGCCATTCTCACCGAGGAACTACACCACAAGCCCGGTAGTGGTGGCTACACTGAAGATTTGGGGACAGTGGAGACGGCATAGGGGAAAGACTGGAGCCTTGGGGGGGTCCCCGATAAGAAACAACCATAGGTTTGCCCCGGGGGGAATGGATGGGGGATATGGAATGTGGCAAAGAGCAGGAATAACGCAGCTGAAAGATCTGTTTGTGGATGGGAAGTTCGCGAGTCTGGGAGCGCTGACCGAGAAATATGGGTTGCCCCAAGGGAATGCATTCAGGTATATGCAACTGAGGGCTTTTGCGAGGCAACAGGTGAGGGAATTCCCGCAGCTCCCGACACAAGAGGTGCAGGACAGAGTGATCTCAAAGACATGGGTGGGGGATGGTAAGGTGTCAGATATATATAGGGAAATGAGGGACGAAGGGGAGACTATGGTAGATGAACTAAAAGGGAAATGGGAAGAAGAGCTGGGGGAGGAGATCGAGGAGGGGCTGTGGGCAGATGCCCTAAGCAGGGTAAACTCGTCGTCCTCGTGTGCCAGGCTAAGCCTGATTCAGTTTAAGGTATTACACAGGGCACATATGACTGGAGCACGGCTCAGTAAATTTTTTGGGGTGGAGGATAGGTGTGCGAGGTGCTCGAGAAGCCCAGCGAATCATACCCATATGTTTTGGTCATGCCCGGCACTACAGGGGTTTTGGATGGGGGTGACAAAGGTGCTTTCAAAAGTAGTAGGAGTCCGGGTCGAACCAAGCTGGGAGTTGGCTATATTTGGGGTTGCACAAGAGCCGGGAGTGCAGGAGGCGAGAGAGGCCGATGTTTTGGCCTTTGCGTCCCTAGTAGCCCGGCGCAGGATATTGCTAATGTGGAAAGAAGCCAAGCCCCCGGGGGTGGAGACCTGGACAAATGACATGGCGGGGTTTATAAAGCTAGAGCGGATTAAGTTCGTCCTAAGGGGGTCGGCTCAAGGGTTCACCAGGCGGTGGCATCCGTTCGTCGAATACCTCGCGGAAAGATAGACGGAATGGGAAAAAGAAGGAGGCAGCAGCAGCCCAGGATCGGGGGGGGGGGGGGGGGGGGGCGGAGGAACCAGAAGGACTCTCAGGGTTGTTAATATATACTGTTTTGTATGTATAGGTCGTTGCTACAGATAATTATATATTGGACTGTTAAATTATATTTTTGGAGAGTGTTACTTGTGATAAGGCAGTTGCCAATTAGGGCTAGTTTTCATTTTTGTTATTTATTATTTATTCATTTTTTGTTTATAAAATAGGTCATTGTTATTTGTGTTGTTATAATATTGTGTAAAGGATGCACAATGTACTGTGTTGGTTGACCAAAAATTTTCAATAAAATATTTAATAAAAAAAAAAGTTTTACAATTCAAGTCCGGTAGAAAATCGGGGGAAAAGGTCCAAAAGTCCGATCCGAGCGGGAGCCACCAAATGTGCGACTTACTCCTTCATAGTCCCCACCGGAAGTCTGTTGATTATTCTTTTGTCTACGTACTGTGTACGTTTCCTCAGCCACAGAAACATACTTTTCACTGTACTTTGGGACATGTGACAATAAATCAAATCAAATCAAATACGGCGCCGAAGACCCAGGTTCGATCCCAGCCCCAGGTCACTATCCCTGTGGAGTTTACACATTCTCTCTGTGTTTGCGCGGGTTTCACCCCCACAACCCAAAGATGTGCAGGTTAGGTGGATTGGCCACGCCAAATTTCCCCTTAATTGGAAAAAGAAGAGAATTGGGTCCACTAAACATATTTTTAACAATGAATCCTGGAAGAGGTCTCTCGCAGGATCTACCGGCTGCATCCCGACTCGATTCCAGCGGGATGGGGCCAATAAATCGCATCCGTACAGTCTGAGAGGGGGAGGAGAGAGAGAGGTGGGGTCAGACTCCGAGAGAAAGAGAGAGCGAGTTGGGGCCAGACAGAGAGGAGAGAGAGAGATGGGCAGAGACCTGGGGATTGGGGGGGCTGGTGGTGGATAGGGATTGAGAACAGACAGAGATCGAGGTGGGGGGAGAGATTGAGAACAGACTGATCGGGGTGGGGGGAGAGATTGAGAACAGACAGTGATCGGGGTGGGGGGTAGAGATTGAGAACAGACAGAGATCGGGGTGGGGGGATAGAGATTGAGAACAGACTGATCGGGGTGGCGGATAGAGATTAAGAACAGACAGTGATCGGGGTGGGGGAGAGTTTGAGAACAGACAGTGATCGGGGTGGAGGGAGAGATTGAGCACAGAGAGTGATCGGGGTGGGGGAGAGATTGAGAACAGACAGAGATCGGAGTGGGGATAGAGATTGAGAACAGACAGAGATCGGGGTGGGGATAGAGATTGAGAATAGACAGTGATCGGGGTGGGGGGTAGAGATTGAGAACAGACAGAGATCGGGGTGGGGGGATAGAGATTGAGAACAGACTGATCGGGGTGGCGGATAGAGATTAAGAACAGACAGTGATCGGGGTGGGGGAGAGTTTGAGAACAGACAGTGATCGGGGTGGAGGGAGAGATTGAGCACAGAGAGTGATCGGGGTGGGGGAGAGATTGAGAACAGACAGAGATCGGAGTGGGGATAGAGATTGAGAACAGACAGAGATCGGGGTGGGGATAGAGATTGAGAATAGACAGTGATCGGGGTGGGGGGAGAGATTGAGAACAGACAGTGATCGGGGTGGGGGGAGAGATTGAGAACAGACAGTGATCGGGGTGGGGATAGAGATTGAGAACAGACAGTGATCGGGGTGGGGGGAGAGATTGAGAACAGACAGTGATCGGGGTGGGGGGAGAGATTGTGAACAGAGAGTGATCGGGGTGGGGGGAGAGATTGAGAACAGACAGTGATCGGGGTGGGGAGAGGGGATAGAGATTGAGAACAGACAGTGATCGGGGTGGGGGAGAGATTGAGAATAGACAGTGATCGGGGTGGTGGGAGAGATTGAGAACAGACAGTGATCAGGGTGGGGGGGAAGAGATTGAAAACAGACATTGATCGGGGTGGGGATAGAGATTGAGAACAAACAGTGATCGGGGTGGTGGGAAAGATTGAGAACAGACAGTGATCGGGGTGGGGGAGAGATTGAGAACAGACAGAGATTGGGGTGGGGGGAGAGATTGAGAACAGACAGTGATCGGGGTGGGGGGAGAGATTGAGAACAGACAGTGATCGAGGTGGTGGGAGAGATTGAGAACAGAGAGTGATCGGGTTGGGGAGAGATATTGAGAACAGACAGTGATCGGGGTGGGGGAGAGATTGAGAACAGACAGTGATCGGGGTGGGGGAGAGATTGAGAACAGACAGAGATAGGGGTGGGGGATAGTGATTGAGAACAGACAGTGATCGGGATGTGGGAGAGATTGAGAACAGACAATGATCGGGGTGGGGGGAAGAGATTGAGAACAGACCGTGATCGGGGTGGGGATAGAGATTGAGAACAGACAGTGATCGGGGTGTGGAGAGATTGAGAACAGACAGTGATCGGGGTGGGGGAGAGATTGAGAACAGACAGTGTTGGGGGTGGGGATAGAGTTTGAGAACAGAGAGTGATCGGGGTGGGGATAGAGATTGAGAACAGACAGTGATCGGGGTGGGGAGAGATTGAGAACAGACAGTGATCGGGGTGGGGATAGAGATTGAGGACAGACAGTGATCGGGGTGGGGATAGAGATTGAGAACAGACAGTGATCGGGGTGGGGAGAGATTGAGAACAGACAGTGATCGGGCTGGGGATAGAGATTGAGGACAGACAGTGATCGGGGTGGCGATAGAGTTTGAGAACAGACAATGATCGGGGTGGGGGGAAAGATTTCGAACAGAGTGACCAGGGTGGGGGAGAGATTGAGAACTGACAGTGATCGGGGTGGGGATAGAGTTTGAGAACAGTGATCGAGTTGGGGATAAAGATTGAGAACAGACTGTGATCGTGGTGGGGAGATGGTATAGAGATTGAGAACAGACAGTGATCGGGGTGGGGGAGAGGGGCTACAGATTGAGAACAGACAGAGATCGATGTGTGGATAGAGATTGAGAACAGACAGTGATCGGGCTGGGGGATAGAGATTGAGAACAGACAGTGATCGGGGTGGGGGGAAGAGATTGAGAACAGACAGTGATCGGGGTGTGGATAGAGATTGAGAACAGACAGTGATCGGGGTGGGGTGAAAGATTGAGAACAGACAGTGATCGGGTTGGGGGATAGAGATTGAGAACAGACAGTGATCTGGGTGGGGGATAGAGATTGAGAACAGACAGTGATCGGGGTGGGGGAGAGATTGAGAACAGACAGTGATCGGGGTGGGGGAGAGATAGAGAACAGACAGTGATCGGGGTGGGAGGAGAGATAGAGAACAGACAGAGATAGGGGTGGGGGATAGAGATTGAGAACAGACAGTGATCGGGGTGGGGGATAGAGATTGAGAACATACAATGATCGGGGTGGGGGGAGAGATTGAGAACAGACAGTGATCGGGATGGAGGATAGAGATTGAGAACAGATAGAGATCGGTGTGGGGGAGAGATTGAGAACAGACAGTGATCGGGGTGGGGATAGAGATTGAGAACAGACAGTGACCGGGGTGGGGATAGAGTTTGAGAACAGATAGAGATCGGTGTGGGGGAGAGATTGAGAACAGACAGTGATCGGGGTGGGGGGAGAGATTGAGAACAGACAGTGATCGGGATGGAGGATAGAGATTGAGAACAGATAGAGATCGGTGTGGGGGAGAGATTGAGAACAGACAGTGATCGGGGTGGGGATAGAGATTGAGAACAGACAGTGATCGGGGTGGGGGGAGAGATTGAGAACAGACAGTGATCGGGGTGGGGATAGAGATTGAGAACAGACAGTGACCGGGGTGGGGATAGAGTTTGAGAACCGACTGAGATCGGGGTGGGGGGAGAGATTGAGAACAGACAGTGATCGGGGTGGGGATAGAGATTGAGAACAGACAGAGATTGGGGTGGGGGGAGAGATGAGAACAGACCGTGATCGGGGTGGGGATAGAGATTGAGAACAGATAGAGATCGGTGTGGGGGAGAGATTGAGAACAGACAGTGATCGGGATGGGGGAGAGATTGAGAACAGACAATGATCGGGGTTGGGGGAGAGATTGAGAACAGACCGTGATCGGGGTGGGGATAGAGATTGAGAACAGACAGTGATCGGGGTGCGGATAGAGATTGAGAACAGACAGAGATCCGGGTGGGGGGAAAGATTGAGAATAGACAGTGATCGGGGTGGGGATAGAGATTGAGAACAGACATAGATCGGGGTGGGATAGAGATTGAGAGCAGACAGTGATCGGAGTGTGGGAGAGATTGAGAACAGACAGTGATCGGGGTGGGGGAGAGATTGGGAACAGACAGTGATCGGGGTGGGGGGAGAGATTGAGAACAGACAGTGATCGGGGTGGGGGGAGAGATTGAGAACAGACAGTGATCGGGTTGGGGGGAGAGATTGAGAACAGACAGTGATCGGGGTGGGGGAGAGATTGGGAACAGACTGTGATCGGGGTGGGGGAGAGATTGAGAACAGACAGTGATCAGGGTGGGGGGAGAGATTGGGAACAGACAGTGTTCGGGGTGGGGGGAGAGATTGAGAACAGACAGTGATCGGGGTGGGGGGAGAGATTGAGAACAGACAGTGATCAGGGTGGGGGGAGAGATTGGGAACAGACAGTGTTCGGGGTGGGGGGAGAGATTGGGAACAGACAGTGTTCGGGGTGGGGGGAGAGATTGAGAACAGACTGTGATCGGGGTGGGGGAGAGATTGAGAACAGACTGTGATCGGGGTTGGGGGAGAGATTGAGAACAGACTGTGATCGGGGTGGGGGGAGAGATTGAGAACAGACAGAGATCTACAGGGTAAGACTGAACTCGATGTAAATATGGTTGATTTGCATTAACATCAATTGGCACTAACCCTGCCTGTAATCCCTCTGTAACTGGAGCTGATTAACATCGATATAAGAGCATTAATTAGAGGAGCATTGCATTGAAGTGCCCTTTTCAAGGGATCGAGCTGTCAGCGTTCTTGTTCTGCTGCTACTTTGAGTGCTGCTAATCTGTGCGATGGGAAGAAATCTCCATGCCCCCTGCAAGCTGATGGTAAATCATTCGGCCCCTCGCTGGGACAGCAGTCGCTGGCTCAGGCTCTGGATCCCAGTGTATTTGTATCCATTTCATATTCTGGCTTTCAGAGAAAATGGTGAACCCAGCCCCAATTAGTAGTCTGTGGTCCATGGACTGTGCAGAGTCTGCACGTTCTCCCCTTGTCTGCGTGGGTTTCCTCCCACAGTCCAAAGATGTGCAGGTTAGGTGGATTGGCCATGATAAATTGCCCTTAGTGTCCAAAATTGCTCTTAGTGTTGGATGGGGTTACTGGGTTATGGGGATAAGGTGGAGGTGTGAGCCTGGGTAGGGTGCTCTTTCCAAGAGCCGGTGCAGACTCGATGGGCCGAATGGTCTCCTTCTGCACTGTAAATTCTATGATTCTATGACATTTGACATTTTGGGTGTAATGGGGAGGTTTTGGGACCACTGCCTATTTTGCTGCTGTGTTTACGAACTGGATCGCTCCTCCATAGCGCAGACACCAGCACGATGGACCGAATGGGCTCCTTTTCTGCTGTACTGTTCTATAATTTTATGTCAATGTGGGATAATTCGTAGCGGAATCTAAGATGGGGCTCACAATCCTACTTGATCTCTTTCAGACAGTTAACTTTGGGTCTGTTGCGTCTGCTCATCACCATTTACAGAGCTGATCAGGCATCTCACATTGACCAGGGCAAGGTGGTTTAGCGAGTGAAAGCCCACTACTAACTGGAAGTCAGTGTTAATACCCTGCCTACAAGAGCCAGGTCAGAGTCTGGGGTTTCTGTGGTGAGTAACTCACCTCCTGACTCCCTGAAGCCGAAACCACCTACAAGGCACAAGGCAGGCGTGTGATGGAATACTCTCCACTTGCCTGGATGAGCGCAGCTCCAACAACACTCAACAAGCTCGACACCATCCAGGACAAAGCAGCCCACTTGATTGGCACCCCTATCCACCCCTTAAACATTCACTCCCTCCGCCACACATGGGCAGCCGTGTGTGCCACCTGAAAGATGCACTGCAGGAACTCACAAAGGTTCCTTAGGCAACACCTTCCAAATTCACGACCGCCACCATCTAGAAGGACGAGGGACAGCAGGTACCTGGGAACCCCGCTACCTGGAGGTTCCCCTCCAAGTCACTCACAATCCCGACTTGGAAATATATCGGTCGTTCCTTCACTGTCACTGGGCCAAAATCCTGAAACACTCTCCCCCAGAGCACTGTGTACCTACGCCTCATGGTCTGCAGCAGCTCAAGGAGGCAGCTCACCGCCACCTCTTGAAGGGCAATTGGGGCTGGGCAATAAGTGCTCGTCGAGTCAGCGACACTCGCCTTTGACTGTGTGCTTGTCCGCTTGCTGATTTGGATGCCAGCCATTCCTGTGCAGAAACCCAATAGTTGAAACCAGGCCAAAGCTTTGAAGGGGAAAGATGCAGAACGTTTGCATGAAAGGCCCGTGACCTTGGGCTGTCGATAAACGCCGCATAGCCACTAAATCATTTCTGAAGGGTCGTCGCTATGGTGATGTAAGGAAGGACAGCGGCCAATTGATGCACAGCAAGCTCCCCCAATTGGCCACATGGGGAGATAGTTGGTTCTTTGTTGTGTTGGCTGAGGGATGAATATTAACGCAGGAGGAGGAGGAGAAACCCCCCCCTCCTCCTCTTCAAAATGGTGGCGGTAGGATGGTGGAGAAACCCCCCCCCCCCCTCTTCAAAATGGTGGCGGTAGGATGGTGGAGAAACCCCCCCCCCCCTCTTCAAAATGGTGGCGGTAGGATGGTGGAGAAACCCCCCCTCTCCTCTTCAAAATGGTGGCGGTAGGATGGTTGCTGCCTGTCGAAGAAGGTCCGAAAGAAGACCTCGGTTTACCAGCTCGCCCGAGAGACGGCGCTTGCAGACAGTGCAGCTTGAACTCATGACCTTCTGGCTCGCGAGACAGGGCGCCAAATCTTTCACTCCTTAATCACTGCTGTGGAGGGTGTAATGGGGGCTACTGTATGTGACGGGCAGGTTGTTGAGAGAAGACATGTGGCCCAGTGGAGGGGTTTGGGAGCAATACGATGGCTGATGGCACAGCCGGGGCAGTGGGGGGCAGGGAACGAGGCAATGCTCAGTAGCCCAGAGATGGATATTAGATGGTTCAAGTGCAGAGAGGCTGAGGAGGTTGCATAGGTAATCCGTGCGAGTGAAAATTAAAGTGGGGCGGGGGGGGGGAGAAAGGAAGCTCAATACTTTGGGAAAGAATGAAGAGGCCAACGCTCTTTTCTCTGGAGGGGACGAGGCTGAGGCACGGGGGGGGGGGGGGGGGGGGGGGGGGGGGGGGTCTGATAGAGCTCTTTACAAAGCCTTCAGTCAGGTAGACATGGGGAAAATGTTTCCACTTGTCGGGGAATCCAAGCCGTGAATATGAGCTAACGACGGACAAACGCAGCAAGGAATTCGGAGAGTGGTGAGAAGGTGCGACAGGCGACCACAGGAAGTGGTTGAGGAAAATCGGAGAGATGATGAGGGGAGGCTGGGTGAGCACATGAGGGAGAAAGGAATAGAAGGATATGGTGATGAAGGGAGAGGGAGGATAGAAGCCTGACGTGGAGCAGAAACAGTGGTATGAACCAGATGGGCTGAATGGCCTGTTTCTGAGGCGTAAACCCCTGCGTACGCGATCAGCAGGGACACGTACGAATAAGAACACCTGCCCCCAGCTCCATTCATAGAATAGAGTCATAGAATTTACAGTGCAGAAGGAGACCATTCGGCCCATCGAGTCTGCACCGGCTCTTGGAAAGAGCACCTTACCCAAGGTCAACACCTCCACCCTATCCCCATAACCCAGCAACTCCACCCAACACTTAAGGGCAATTTTGGACACTTAAGGGCAATTTAGCATGGCCAATCCACCTAACCTGCACATGTTTGGACTGTGGGAGGAAACCGGAGCACCCGGAGGAAACTCACGCGCACACGGGGAGAACATGCAGACTCCGCACAGACAGTGACCCAAGCCGGGAATCGAACCTGGGACCCTGGAGCTGTGAAGCAATTGTGCTAACCACCATGCTACCGTGCTGCCCACAAATCGCTTATTGTCACAAGTAGGCTTCAAATGAAGTTACTGTTAAAAGCCCCTAGTCGCCACATTCCGGCGCCTGTTCGGGGGGCTGGTACGGGAATTGAACCCGTGCTGCTGGCCTGCCTTGGTCTGCTTTCAAAGCCAGTGATTTAGCCCTGTACTAAACCAGCCTCGCCTCTTCCGCTACCGCCCATCCTCCCGTTTGGGAAGGAACCCACGTCGCCCTCGGGTTCTGTCAGAGATCCCCTTCCCCACTTTGATGCGAATCGGGGCAGTGTTGGCGTTGCATACAGGAACCTGGTGGGAAAGGGGCTGACTGCCCCAAAAGGTCCTTCTGTAATTTGGAGCCGTCCTCCGTGAAGGGGGGTGACCGCATTTGTGCCTGTTGAGAGTTTCCCTTGATTGAATTTCTGTTGCAGTCAGGCTTTGTTGATAAATCCGGCCGATGCTATTAACAGAAACTAATGCGTTGTAAGTGCTGCGGGTTTGAGTTACACTGAAGGAAGATTCCCGGCTGGATGGACTGAAAATGCTTGCAGGTGCAGTAATCTGGATTGAAGAGCAATGCACCCTGCTGGGGCCTGGTGGATCTGCTGTCACTTGGAAAGGCAACAAATGAGCCTCCCCCCAACACCCCCCTCCTCCCAACCCCCCCCCTCACTGGGAACAGGCTGCCCAGTGTCTGACTGTGAATGGGGGGGAGCGGAGAAGGTTAATCCCCATAATTGAGTGCAGACGGTTTCCAAGAGGGTTAATGTTTAATATGCTGACTGGTGGTGTTGCAATCTTGCTGCAGTGTGATTCTTTTGATGATTATTACATTGCTGTGTGGAGCTTGTTGCTGTGCTGCGGCCGAGTCAGTAATTGGTTGGCCTTTGAGCTGCTCACCAGGGGTACGTGGCGTGTTCAATCCAGTGAGGAGAGCCACGAGCGAGGCTCTCAAATTGGTTCCAGCCGCTCTGCATTCTCTACTCTCCTTTTCCTCTCTGACCTTTTCCTGGGCATCTCCTTCAGCCTTGGGGACGAGCGGAGGCAGGAGGCGGAGTGAACACCTGTGGTGTTCCCGAGGAGGCCAGCCCACTCGCACAGCTTGCCCCTCAGATGGCGGCATTTCCCCCCTTGTTTTTTTTTTTGTTGATCTCTAACCTTTTGTTGACCTCCCCTTCTCGTTCAGTTGCGAGCTGCGAGGGGAGTGTGGGGGGGACGAGGGGAAGGAGTGACCCTGTGACCGCCGGTGCCTGACTGCGGAAGTGTTCAGCACACGTGACATCTTCTTGCCTGCTTGTTCTGTTAGATCATAGAATCATAGAATTTACAGTGCAGAAGGAGGCCATTCGGCCCATCGAGTCTGCACCGGCTCTTGGAAAGAGCACCCTACCCAAGCCCACACCTCCACCCTATCCCCTTAACCCAGTAACCCCACCCAACACTAAGGGCATGGCCAATCCACCTAACCTGCACATCTTTGGACTGTGGGAGGAAACCGGAGCACCCGGAGGAAACCCACGCAGTCACGGGAGAACGTGCAGACTCCGCACAGACAGTGACCCAAGCCGGGAATCGAACCTGGGACCCTGGCGCAGTGAAGCAACTGTGCTAACCACTGTACTATCGTGCCGCCCAATTAGCGATGGGCAACAAATGCTGGCCCAGCCAACGACGCCCGTATGAAAGAATATTCCAATGCATTCCACGCTGGCTTTCCATCTTTTGATCCTATTACTATTATGCTAGAACAATCTGATACTTTTCTAGATAGCCATGGCTGTGTTACTTTTCCAGTGGAGTTTTTGTTCGTCACGCGAATACATCTTTGTTGAGAGCTATGAATTATTTCCTTAACATTTCACCATTGCTCACCTACAATCATACCTTTTAATCTAATTTCCCAATCTACCTGAGCAAATTTGTCCTTCACACCTGGGTGATTGACTTTGTTTAGATATGAGGCCCTGGTTTCAGATCTCGCTCAAGCTTGCTATGAAATTCGATCATAGTTATGTTCACTCCACTACCATAAGATTGCAAATTAATCCTGTCCTAACTCCACTCCCTAAGTCCAGCTTTCATTTCCTCTGGCTTCATTGCACAGTACTCCCCGTGTCTGCGTGGTGCACGCCGCCGGGTGCTCCGGTTTCCTCCCACAGTCCAAAGATGTGCAGGTTCGGTGGATTGGCCATGCTAAATTGCCCCTTAATGTCCAGAAAAGGTTAGGTGGGGTTGCGGGGATAGGGTGCAAGTGTGGAGATAGGGCGGAGGTGTGGGCTTGAGTAGGGTGCTCTTTCCAAGGGCCGGTGCAGACTCGATGGGCTGAATGGCCTCCTTCTGCACTGTAAATTCTATACTAGGGTGGGATATTCCAGCCCTTCCTGCCAGTGGCATCTTTCAGTCCTGCCGGCCCCCCCCCCCCACCCTGTAGAGGGGCAACAATAGCCCCGGCAACAAAAGGCAAGCCGCCTCCACAACGGGAAATCATTTCTGGCGGGAATGGAGGTTCCTGCTGGCAGGAAGGACCGGAAAATCGCGCCCTCAATCTAAAACTGCTTCCCAGTTAGTTACTCAAGATATTCTAGAAAACTGTCCAGAATGCATTCCATGCGCTTGGACTCCAAGCTATTTGTACTTCCTGGCTTTCGCCAATAACTTGCTTTGTCCATTTTTGAATTTAAGTTCGGATTCTCGCAAGGAAACTTGAAAAGTAACCGTAACGTTTGCAGGTCACCGTCAAAACTCCTTAGCTGGTTCACTACTCTCCTGTCAGTGAAGGAAACTGGCCTGTTTATACTTGCTGTGGCCTATATATGACTCCAGCTCCCCTGCCACAGACACACACATACACACACACACACACACACACACAAAGTAGCTTCTGAAATGGACCTGGCAAGGCACCTCAGTTGCAGCAAGTTATTCTCGGTAGGGAGAGAGATGGGTCGTGTAAGTGCCAGCAAAGGCCCACATCCTGAGAAGAATTTATTTTTAAAGACCGATGCAGCCCTGTTCTCGTGGGTACAGACGAACATCTGTGAGGCGTCGATTCAGTGTGGCAGCCCTCCTACCATCTTCTGAGGGCAACTGAGCCTGGACCAGTGATGTTTGCGCCACACAAGTGCCATCTCCAGCAAGAGAGAATCTAACTATTGCCCATTGACGCTCCACTGAATTCCCCACTATTAACATCCTGGGGGCTACCATTGATCAGAAACTGAACTGGACGAGCCATATTGAAACGTGGCTACCAGAGCAGATCAAAGGTTAGGAATCTTGCGAAGAGTGACTCACCTGACCCCACCCCCTGACCCCCAAAGCCTGTCCACCACCTACAAGGCCCAAGTCAGGAGTGTGATGGAATATTCTCCACTAGACTGGATGAGTGCTGCTCCAACAACACCCAAGAAGCCCGACACCATCCAGGACAAGGCAGCCCGCTTGATTGGTGCCCAGAGACATGGGCCAGAATTCTCCGAGCCTCCTCGCTGCAATCGTGCCTGGCGCAGGGGCGGAGAATGGGGCGTCAGACCTGCAATCGGGTCCGACGCCTTTCCACGCGTCCGGAGAATCGCCGCCAGTCGCGGTGCCGGGCTGTTGAAAGAGGCCCCCACGGCGAATCCGCACCGGCAACTGGCCGAGTTCCCGCCGGCGTGGTTCTAACACGGTTCCACCCGGCGGGAGCTCAGAGGCGCGGCTGCGGTGGCCGTCCTAGTGGAGGCGGGGGGATCCGTCACCGGGGCGGGGTGGGGCGTTCAGGATGGCCAGGCTCGCAATCGGGGGCCACCGATCGGTGGGAGCACGCAATCTGGGGGGGCTATTTCTTCGGCGCCAGCCCGCAGTGTGGGTCCGCCATGTTGCATGCGCGGACCCGCGGCCAGACTTACAGGACCCCATATAGGCAGCCGGAGCTGCGCGGAGCACTCCTGCGCCGTGCTGGCCCCCTGTGGGCCACAGAATCGCTGGGCCAAGAGGCCCATTGACGCTGGCGTAAAACGCTCTGGTGTTTACGCTTAGCCGCCATTTCAAAGACTCCCCCCCCCCCCTCCCCCAATGGTGTTGAAGCCTTTCACCTTCCACACATCAGGGCAAATGCAAGAATGCCAAATTTCAAACAATCACAACAATTTATGCTACAGGAGAAAAGGATGCTAATTGGTTGGCAAGTCAACGCTGATTGGCCGTGCGGTTGCCATGGAGAAACCAAGG
The DNA here is from genome assembly GCF_047496885.1 of Scyliorhinus torazame. Lineage (NCBI taxonomy): Eukaryota > Metazoa > Chordata > Chondrichthyes > Carcharhiniformes > Scyliorhinidae > Scyliorhinus > Scyliorhinus torazame. The sequence goes on from NC_092720.1 coordinate 190,397,573, forward strand.
GGAACCATAGGCTTCCTAAACTCTCAAATAATTTTTAAAATGCGCACGGCAAAGAACAGGACCCTGCAATGAATGTGTGCCGCAAGTATAAATGAGCCACATTCGGTGCTTGACTGGTTATCTGAAATAGGCTGTTAGTGTAGCTGTTAGCACACTTGGGGTTGATCAGCAAGTGCTGCTCAATCACGGAATCATATCTAACAGTAGATATTTTGTCTTATATTTTGTGAGCGCAGGCTGGCTGAGTACAGTCTGTACTCCGTCTGTTATATAAACCGAGGGAACATGCTGTTTGATTCAACCCACCCATCGCTGGGATGTCCAATCTCCGTACCTGGCATCGCACAGTGCTGGGATTCACACACGACATAGCTCAGCTGTGAAGATAGGCAGAACGTGCTTCTTTACTGGCGACAGCATCAGTCAGCCTGTCCCTTCTGATTGGCGTAGAAGATCTGGTGGCCCTGTTCATTTTGAAGAAGGCCTTGGGAGCCCCCCCTCCCCCGGTGTACTGGCCATTATCAATCCCTCAATCAACATCACAGAAAGAGCTTATTTATTTCTATTCTTTCGTGGGATGTCGACGTAGCATCCAAGGCCAGCATTTGTTGTCCTTTCCTAATTGCCCTTGAGCTGAGTGTCACGTTCGGCCATTTCAGAAGGGCAGTTAAGAGTCAACCCCATAGGGCAGCACGGTGGTGCAGTGGTTAGCATTGATGCCTCTCGGCGCTGAGGTCCCAGGTTCGATCCCGGCTCTGGGTCACTGTCCGTGTGGAGTTCTCACATTCTCCCCGTGCCTGCGTGGGTTTCGCCCCCACAACCCAAAGATGTGCAGTCTAGGTGGATTGGCCACGCTAAATTGCCCCTAATTGGAAAAAATGAATTGGGTAGTCATAATTTTTTTTTTTTTAAAGAGTCAACCACATTGCTGTGGATCTGGAATCGCATGTAGGCCAGACCGGGTAAGAACGGCAGATTTGGGCAGCACGGTGGCGCAGTGGTTAGCACTGCTGCCTCACGGCGCTGGGGCCCAGGTTCGGTCCCGGCCCGTGTGGAGTTTGCACATTCTCCCCGTGTCTGCGTGGGTCTCACCCCCACAACCCAAAGATGTGCAGGGTTAGGTGGATTGGCCACGCTAAATTGCCCCTTAATTGAAAAAGAAAAAAAAACATAAATTCAACTGGCTGTGGTGGGATTTGAACCCTTGTCCACAGAACATCAGCCGGGGCCTCGGGGCTAGCAGTCTGATGACATTACCACTACGCCACTGTCTCCCTCAAATTGTGCACAGCGCACTCACAAAGAGAGAGTTAGCTGCCCTGTTTCCTACATAACAACAGTAACTACACCTCAACAAATACTTTGTGATCTATAAAGCACTTTGGGATGTTTTGAGGTCGTGAAAGGCAGTATATAAATGAGGGGAGGAGGTGGCATGGTGCTTTTGTCACTGGACTAGTAAGAGACCCCAGGGTAATGCCCTGGGTACCTGGCTTCGAATCCCAACATGGCAGATGGTGAAATAAAAATGAAACGTCTACTGATGACCTTGTCGATTGTTGTAAAAACCCGTCCCGTCCACTAATGCCTCTTTAGGGAAAGAAATCTGACGTCCTTACCCGGTCTGGCCTACATGTGACTCCGGACTCTTGGTTGTAGTTGACTCTTCAATGCCCCTCTGAACTGTGCGAGCGAGCTACTCCAACAATTAGGGATGAGCAATAAATGCTGGCCCAGCCACGTCCCCATCCCTTAAACTAATATATGAATGGAAGATATTTCTTTTGTGCCTTAGTCGGTGAATTCGACCCTGGTAGATTAAGCTAACTGCTCTGATCCGGGGTCAGAACACGGGGTGGCTGCGGGGAAAGAGCCAGGGGGTGTTTGTCGGGGCGAATGGGTTAGCACGGGCAAATGACCTCAGTTGGTCATCTCCTTTCTGTGGTTCCTGTCACAAAGGATCGTTGTTCCTTCAGTGGTGACTTGCGTGTGATTCCGGTCCCTGGTGTTTTCCAGGTCTGTGATGTTATCCAGCTCTGTGCTGTTGGACAGCTCTGTGGTTTACTACCCGTTGACTCACTCCAGTGTTATAATGATACCATTCTTAGATTGCATTAAATGGCAGGCATGTAATACAACAGGATCCCGGGCTCAGGCTGTGTGTTCCGCCCGCCCTGAGAATACTAACAACCACTGTCCTCCAGCCCTATAATTACAGCCAATAAGCCAGGGTCTAATTATGTACATACAGGCCTGCTCCTGCATAGGAATCCCCTGGTTAGCCATCTGTCATCTGGAAGTGTCTGCTCCTTCTAGCCAATAAGCTCAGTCTGTTTCCCGAGCAGTTCAAGCTCAAGTGGCAGAAGGTCACGCGGTGGGGGGGAGTTTCAGCTTGCTGCAAGGTCTGATGGGAAAAATGGTCAACTGGTAACGTTCCACTTTCTCCCGACCCCTCAGCTTCCCGAATCCGATTCCGTTTTTTGTAACCTATCCACATAATGTACCCTTCTAAATCCTGGCCTCATTCCAGCGAATGCACAGTGTCTCCTGGCTCTCCTTGCAGATTGTCACTTCTCGAACACATACGGAGCCAAGACACAGCCCCCTGCTGACAGACACTCTCTTGCTAAAATGTCCGTGTTTAAGCTAGCTAGAATGGTAGATGTTTTCGGCCGAGACTGTATTGTTCAACAGCCTGACCCCGTTTGCTACATGATCCTTTAGTTCTCCTCGTCCAGTCACTTACCTCAGACTGCGTTCCTGTGTCTCTCATTATCCCTTCTTTCTGGCTCCCTGCAGGATTACTCGGTGGAAGGCATGAATGACTCCCTGTTGACATTCCTACAACACTTGAGGGAGTTTGGACTTGTCTTCCAGAGAAAGGTAAGGATAACTGGACTCTTGAGTGCCAGATGTGCAGCCTATCCCAATGAACCAGACCAGGTCAAACACTCACACTTCTGCAGGAGTTAAGGACAGAGTGTCAGAGTGAATCTCCCTCTACACTGTCTCATCAAACATTCCCAGAACAGGTACAGCACGGGTTAGATACCGAGTAAAGCTCCCTCCACACTGACCCCATCAAACACTCCCAGGACAGGTACAGCACGGGGTTAGATACCGAGTAAAGCTCCCTCTACACTGTCCGCATCAAACACTCCCAGGACAGGTACAGCAAGGGGTTAGATACAGAGTAAAGCTCCCTCCACACTGTCCCCATCAAACACTCCCAGGACAGATACAGCACGGGGTTAGATACAGAGTAAAGCTCCCTCTACACTGTCCCCATCAAACACTCCCAGGACAGGTACAGCACGGGGTTAGATACCGAGTAAAGCTGCCTCTACACTGTCCCATCAAACACTCCCAGGACAGGTACAGCAAGGGGTTAGATACCGAGTAAAGCTCCCTCTACACTGTCCCATCAAACACTCCCAGGACAGGTACAGCACGGGGTTAGATACAGAGTAAATCTCCCTCCACACTGTCCCCATCAACCACTCTCAGGACAGGTACAGCAAGGGGTTAGATACCGAGTAAAGCTGCCTCTACACTGTCCCCATCAAACACTCCCAGGACAGGTACAGCACGGGGTTAGATACAGAGTAAAGCTCCCTCTATACTGTCCCATCAAACACTCCCAGGACAGGTACAGCACGGGGTTAGATGCAGAGTAAAGCTCCCTCTACACTGTCCCCATCAAACACTCCGAGGGCAGGTACAGCACAGGGTTAGATACAGAGTAAAGCTCCCTCTACGCTGTCCCCATCAAACACTCCCAGGACAGGTGCAGCACAGGGTTAGATACTTTATTTTTTATTTGTTTCGTGGACGTGAGAATCACTGGCAAGACCAGCATTTTTGTCCATCCCTTGAGGGCATTTGAGAGTCAGCTGTGGTGCTGTGGGTCTGGAGTCACACGCAGATCAGACTGGGTAAGGATAGCACACTTCCTCCCTGAAGGACATTCGTGAACCAGAAGGGTTTTTATGACCATTGATTGGAGTTTTATGGTTATCGTTATTTGAACCTTCATTCCCTGAGCATTAATTAGGGCGTCTGGATTACTAGGCCCTTAAAGCACCCTTACCACTGTACCCCCATCTGCCCCAGCCTCGGAGGAGACCCATTCCCTTGCCCGGTGTGTTATGTCTCCAGCTGCCATCGGCCCACTGGAATGGAGTCTGGGGGCTATCCTGTCAGCACTGCGTGTGTGCCCAGTAACAAGAGTCCATTTCTGGGAACACAAACCCCTCCTTAAGGCACTGCTTTTGTCTCGTGCATTGCTCCCCATCCGTGTCTTGGAGGGCGCTGGTGGTCCCAGCACGTCAACTCGAAGGTGAGCCCCCAACATTTGAGGAGCCCGGGGGTTTTTTGACTGAGGGAGGTGAGGAGCCCAATCCTGCACTGGCCTCAGCAGGAAATTAACTTAATCCGAGCAGAGGATATAGGGGCGGCACGGTAGCACAATGGTTAGCACAGTTGCTTCACCGCTCCAGGGTCCCGGGTTCGATTCCCCGCTGGGTGACTGTCTGTGCGGAGTCTGCACGTCCTCCCCGTGTCTGCGTGGGTTTCCTCCGGGTGCTCCGGTTTCCTCCCACAGTCCAAAGACGTGCAGGTTAGGTGGATTGGCTATGATAAATTGCCCTTAGTGACCAAAAAAAGGTTAGGAGGGGTTATTGGGTTACAAGGTTAGGGTGGAAGTGCGGGCTTAAGTGGGTGGGTGCAGACTCGATGGGCCGATCACTCGCACGATGGCCCCCGCGGGGTCAGGTAACATCAACCTTGTTTTCAAATCCTTGCACGGCCTCGCCCCTTCCTACCCTGTATTCTGCTCCGACCCCTTCGAGATACCTGCTGTGTTCTGCTAATTCCGACCTCGTGCATTCCAAGTTCTAATCGCTCCACCATTGGCAGCCGTTCCTTCCGTGGCCTGAGCCCGGATCCCTGGAATATCCTCTGCACCTCCCTAGCATCGCTTTCCTCCCACAAGACAGCACAGTAGCACAAGTGGCTAGCACTGTGGCTTCACAGCGCCAGGGTCCCAGGTTCGAGTCCCCGCTGGGTCACTGTCTGTGCGGAGTCTGCACGTCCTCCCCGTGTCTGCGTGGGTTTCCTCCGGGTGCTCCGGTTTCCTCCCACAGTCCAAAGACGTGCAGGTTAGGTGGATTGGCTATGATAAATTGCCCTTAGTGACCAAAAAAAGGTTAGGAGGGGTTATTGGGTTACAGGGTTAGGGTGGAAGTGCGGGCTTAAGTGGGTGGGTGCAGACTCGATGGGCCGATTGGCCTCCTTCTGCACTGTATGTTCTGTGTTCTAAGATGCTCCTTATAACCTCCCTCTCTGACCTTTTGGTTGCTTTGGGGGACCATTTTGACCCTATTATCTTATGTTGCTTGTTGTTAGACTTGGTTTCATAAAGTTCCTGTGTATCACCTTGAGACATTTCATGGCATTAAAGGTGCTCTGTGTAAGAACTATGAGCAGTATTAGGCAACTCGGCCACTCGAGTCCACTCCACCATTCAATACAATCATGTCTGATCTCCTCTCGGCCTTAATTCCACCCTCCTGCCCGTTCTCCATAACCCTTCCACCCATTACTAAATATCTGTCCATTTTCCCCTTAAATTTACTCAATGACCTGGCATCGACCATACTCTGGGCTCGTGAATTCCATAGATTCACGACCCTTTGACGAAGTAATTCTCCTCATCTCTGTTTTAAATCTGCCCCCCCTATCCTAAAACTATGACCTCTTGTTCCAGACTGCCTCACAGGAGGAAGCATTCGCCCATGTTCACTTTATCAATACCTTTTATCATCTTGTCTACCTCAATTAGACCTCTCATTCTTCTGAACACGAGAGAGTACAGGCTTAAACTGCACAATCTCTCTTCAGAAGACATAGAGTCATCGGACTCGAAAAGTCAGCTCTTTTCTCTCCCTACAGATGCTGCCAGACCTGCTGGGATTTTCCAGCATTTTCTCTATATAATGTTGTTGGTCGAACTCGGCAAGACGTAGTGACACCAACATGCTCCGCGATGAACGAAATTGTTTGCAGAGAACGAGACTGGGCAAGGCATTCTCTCCTCTTTTTCTCGCTCACTCTCTCTCGCTGTCTCCCTCTCCGCCACAGCGTAAGTCGAGGAGGTTCTATCCGACACGACTAGCCATCAACCTGGCCTCGGGAGTGTCTGGCAGCTCAGTCGATGTGCACCGTCAGGGATACATCATTGTGGAAACAAACTACAGGATCTACGCTTATACAGGTGAGCGTCTACCTGCAGGGGGTGGAGAATCAATGGGGCAATCTCAAACCCTCAGTGGTCTCTCCTGTGAGCACATACAGGCCCACACATTATACTGTCCCATATGTAGGGTGGTACTTGAGGAGAAGGGGAGATGGTAATGTCACTGGACTACTGGTCCACAGGGCCCAGGCTGATGCTCCGGGCCCCCGACCCAACATGGCAGTCAGTGGAGCTTACATTCAGTTAATAGAATCTGGAATTATAAAGTCAGTCGCAGTAATGGTGACCGTGAAAATCCCATCGATTGTTGCAATCCCTTTTTTCCTTCGGGCAAGGAAGTCTGCCGCCCTTCCCCGGCCTGGCCGACATGTGACTCCAGACCCCCACAGCGATTGGCTCTTAACTCTAAAAATGGCCGCCCGAGTCCCTCAGTTCATGGGAAGCCGGGAACGAGCATTGATTGCTGTCCCTACCAGAACGCTCACAGTCCTATGAAAGAATGTTTAAAAACGATACCGTTTACATAACATGAGAACCAGGGGCAGGAGTGGACAATTCAGCCCCACCAGTCCACTCCGCCATTCAATATGATCATGTCTAATCTCCCATCGATCTCAACCCCACCATCCTGCCCGTTCTTCAAAACCTTTCAACCCATTACTCATCAAAAATCTGTCTGTCGGGCAGCACAGTGGTTAACATTGCTGCCTACGGCGCTGAGGACCCGGGTTCGAATCCCGACCCTGGGTCACTGTCCGTGTGGAGTTTGCACATTCTCCCCGTGTCTGCGTGGGTTTCACCCCCACAACCCAAAGATATGCAGGTTAGGTGGATTGGCCACGCTAAATTGCCCCTTAATTGTAAAAATAATTGGGTACTCTATATTTATCTGAAAAAAAAAGAAATCTGTCTGTTGCCTCCTTAAATTTACTCAGTGTCCCGGCGCCCACCGCTGGCCTCACAGGACAAGAAAGGGTTAATGCAACTTGCACAATACTTATGATCCCAGCAGCCTGATGGGGGCCTCCATGACGGGCAGCTGAAAGAGGCTGTGCAGTGAGACAGAATTTGTGGTCAGGCTCCACTGGGAAGCAGGCCGAGTCGGGTGGCGAACGTGTGTGAGCTTCCAACACCGAAACCTCTGGAAATGAAAATGTGTTTCATTTAGTGATTGCAACACACACGGGGAGAAATGATGAAAAGTGGCAGGGGTGCAGGGCTGGGAGGGGGGGGGTGCAGGGCTGGGAGGGGGGGGGAGAGGGATGGGGTGGAATGAGAAACTCAGAATCAATTTATTCAGAGCCGCGATTCCTCGTGAGGGCTTAGATGAAGTGGCTGTGTTGCTTGAGATTCAGGAAATAGAGTGGAGTGCCACTTGAGCACAGCTCCTTAATAACATGACTGAAAGGAGAGACAGGAGTCAGCATGAGCAGTGTTGCTGTAACTCTGCCTGTGCCGAACACCATTATGTGCTTCCTCATCTCTCCCCCGTGTCTCTCTTCTGGCTGCTCGTTTCCACTCACTAGCAGACCCGGAGTACGTCACCCCAAGTATCAAGCAGCAAATAAGTGGAAGCTCAGTTATTGAGTGTGTTTAAAGCAGAGATTGATAGATTTCTGATGAACAATAATGCAAAAGGTTTATGGGGATAGTGGGTGTAAAAAGGCATTGAAGTGTCCAATCAGCCATGATCATATTAAATGGCAGAGCAAGCTCGATGGGCTGAATGTCCTGCTCCTGCTCCTATGTACATCTCTGACTCCCAAAGCCATCGACAAGGCTCAAGTCAGGAGTGTAATGGAATACTCTCCACTTGCCTGGATGAGTGCAGCTCCAACAACACTCAAGACGCTCGACACCAGCCAGGACAAAGCAGCCCGCTTGATTGCTCCTCCTTCCACAAACATTCAAACCCTCCAACCACTGGCGAACAGTGGCAGCCGTGTGTACCATCTACAAGATGCACTGCAGTAACTCACCAAAGTTCCTTAGACAGCAGCTTCCAAACCACGACCATCTAGAAGGACAAGAGCAGCCGATACCTGGGCACCCCACCACCTGGAGGTTCCCCTCCAAGTCACTCACCAGCCTGACTTGGAAATATATTGTGGTTCCTTCGCTGTCGCTGGGGACGAAATCCTGGAACTCCCTCCCTAACAGCACAGTGGGTATACCTACGCCTCAAAGACTGCAGCGGTTCAAGAAAGTAACTCACCACCACCTTCTCAAGGGCAACTAGGGCTGGGCAAGCATTGCTGCACACTTCCATCCCACAATATTTTTTGAAGTGTGGGTCTGTGGCCCTAGTCCTGACCCTAACCCAGCTGTTTGCACACACACTCTCCTGTCTGTGGTGGAGCAGTGTCTCTGCAAAAGGATCAGGAGAGGAATGCCTGGTTGGTTTCTCCCACAACTCGACCGTTCAACACGTCTCCCTATGAAGGTGCAGGATGGAGTCAATCTGATCCCAGACATTAGCCGCCTGCTATCACTGCTGGAGATTGAGCAGCAGTTTACACAAGTCTGCATTGAAGCTCTGTTCACACGGGCCGTCAGAGTGAAGAGGTGCAGCTGGACAGGACTCCTGTTTTGTTCAACAGATACACATTTCTCTTCATTCATCCTCCGCTACTGGATCTGCCCCCTCCTCCCGCTCTGCCCCTTCCTCCGATTCTGCCCACCCAGCTCACTCCCATTCTCTCTCGCCCCAGCTCTCACTGTCTCGCCCCCCCCGGCTCTCTCTCTCGCTCTATCCCCGGCTCTCTCTCATGCTCCATCTCCCCCCCAGCTCTCTCTCTCTCCAGCTCTCTCTCTCTCTCTCTTCCCCCCCCCCCCCCCCCCCCCCCCCCTTCTCCCGACTCTCTCTCACTATCTCTCTTCCCCCGGCTCTCACTCTCTCTCCCCCCGACTCTCTCTCTCCCCCCGACTCTCTCTCACTCTCTCTCCCCCCGACTCTCTCTCTCTCTCTCTCCTCCCCCCCGACTCTCTCTCTCTCTCTCTCTCTCCCCCGACTCACTCTCTCTCTCTCCCCCCGACTCTCTCTCTCTCTCTCTCTCTCTCCCCCGGCTCCTCACTCTCTCTCCCTCCGACTCTCTCTCCTCTCTCCCCCCCGACTCTCTCTCTCTCCCCCCGACTCTCTCTCTCTCTCTCACCCCGACTCTCTCTCTCTCTCTCCTCTCTCTCCCCCCCCGACTCTCTCTCACTCTCTCTCTCCCCCCCCCCCCCCCCCCCCCCACTCTCATCTCTCTCTCTCTCTCTCTCCCCCCGGCTCTCTCTCTCTCTCTCTCTCTTCCCCCGGCTCTCACTCTCTCTCCCCCCGACTCTCTCTCTCTCTCCCCCCCCGACTCTCTCTCTCCTCTCCCCCCCCCCCCCCCGACTCTCTCTCTCTGTCTCCCCCTGGCTCTCTCACTCTCTCTATCTCCCCCCCCCCCCGGCTCTCTCTCTCACTATCTCTCTTCCCCCGGCTCTCACTCTCTCTCTCCCCCCGACTCTCTCTCCCCCCCGGCTCTCTCACTCTCTATCTCCCCCCAGCTCTCTCTCTCTCTCTCTCTCTCCCTCCCCCCGGCTCTCTCTCTCTCTCTCTTCCCCCCCCCCCCCCGACTCTCACTATCTCTCTTCCCCCGGCTCTCACTCTCTCTCCCCCCGACTCCCACTCTCTCTTCCCCCCGACTCACTCACTATCTGTCTCCCCGGCTCTCTCACTCTCTCTCCTCCCCAACTCTCACTCTCTCTCCCCCAACTCTCTCTCTCTCTCCCCGACTCTCTCACTCTCTATCTCCCCCCGGCTCTCTCTCTCTCTCTCACTCCCTCCCCCCGGCTCTCTCTCTCTCTCTCTCTTCCCCCCCCCACTCTCACCTCACTCTCTCTTCCCCCGGCTCTCACTCTCTCTCCCCCCGACTCCCACTCTCTCTTTCCCCCCGACTCACTCACTATCTGTCTCCCCGGCTCTCTCACTCTCTCTCCTCCCCAACTCTCACTCTCTCTCTCCCCCAACTCTCTCACTCTCTCTCTCTCCCCGGCTCTCTCTCTCTCCCCCCGGCTCTCTCTCTCTCATCTCTCTCTCTCTCCCCCCCGGCTCTCTCTCTCTCTCTCTCTTACCCTCACGCCCCCCCCCCCCCCCCCCCGACTCTCTCTCACTCTCTCCCCCCCGGCTCTCTCACTCTCTCCTTCCCCCGGCTGTCACTCTCTCTCTCCCCCCCCCCCCCCGGCTCGCTCACTCTCTCTCTTCCCCCGACTCTCTCACTCTCTCTCTCCTCCCCACCCCCCACCCCCGGCTCTCACTCTCTCTCTCTCTCCTCCCGACTCTCTCACTCTCTCCCTCTCTCTCCCCCACGGCTCTCTCTCTCTCTCTCTCCCCCCGGCTCCCTCACTCTCTCTCCCCCGGCTCCTTCACTCTCTCTCTCCCCCGGGCTCCCTCACTCTCTCTTTCTCCCCCCCAGCTCTCTCTCTCTCCACCCCCGACATCCTCACTCTCACTCCCCCAGCTCTCTCACTCTCTCTCCTCCCCAACTCTCACTCTCTCTCCCCCAACTCTCTCTCTCTCCTCCCGACTCTCTCACTCTCTATCTCCCCCCCGGCTCTCTCTCTCTCTCTCACTCCCTCCCCCGGCTCTCTCTCTCTCTCTCTCTTCCCCCCCCACTCTCACTATCTCTCTTCCCCCGGCTCTCACTCTCTCTCCCCCCCGACTCCCACTCTCTCTTCCCCCCGACTCACTCACTATCTGTCTCCCCGGCTCTCTCACTCTCTCTCCTCCCCAACTCTCACTCTCTCTCTCCCCCCAACTCTCTCACTCTCTCTCTCTCCCCGGCTCTCTCTCTCTCCCCCCGGCTCTCTCTCTCTCTCTCTCTCTCTCCTCCCCCCGGCTCTCTCTCTCTCTCTCTCTTACCCTCACGCCCCCCCGCCCCCCCGACTCTCTCTCACTCTCTCCCCCCGGCTCTCTCACTCTCTCTTCCCCCGGCTGTCACTCTCTCTCTCCCCCCCCCGGCTCGCTCACTCTCTCTCTTCCCCCGACTCTCTCACTCTCTCTCTCCTCCCCACCCCCCAACCCCCGGCTCTCACTCTCCTCTCTCTCTCCCCCCGACTCCTCTCACTCTCTCCCTCTCTCTCCCCCACGGCTCTCTCTCTCTCTCTCTCTCTCTCTCTCCCCCGGCTCCCTCACTCTCTCTCCCCCTGCTCCTTCACTCTCTCTCTCCCCCGGCTCCCTCACTCTCTCTTTCTCCCCCCCAGCTCTCTCTCTCTCCCCCCCGACATCCTCACTCTCACTCCCCCAGCTCTCTCACTCTCTCTCCTCCCCAACTCTCACTCTCTCTCTCCCCCAACTCTCTACTCTCTCTCTCCCCAACTCTCTCTCTCTCTCCCCGGCTCTCTCTCTCTCTCTCTCCCCCGACTCTCTCACTCTCTCTCTCTCTCTCTCCCCCCCGGCTCTCTCTCTCTCCCCCTCCCCCCCCTCCCCCGGACTCTCTCTCACTATCTCTCTTCCCCCCGGCTCTCACTCTCCCTCTCCCCCCGACTCTCTCTCTCCCCCCGACTCTCTCTCTCTCTCTCTCCCCCCCGACTCTCTCTCTCTCTCTCTCTCTCTCTCTCTCTCTCCACCCGATCTCTCTCTCTCTCTCTCCCCCCGACTCTCTCTCTCTCTCTCCCCCGACTCTCTCTCACTCTCTCCCCCCGGCTCTCTCACACTCTCTCTCCCCCCAACTCTCTCTCTCTCACTCCCCCCGACTCTCCTCTCCCCCACGGCTCACTCACTCTCTCTCCCCCCCCCACGGCTCTCTCACTCTCTCTCCACACGGCACTCACTCTCTACCCCGGTTCTCTCTCTCTCTCCCCCCGACTCTCTCTCTCTCTCTCTCCCCCCGACTCTCTCTCACTCTCTCCCCCCGGCTCTCTCACACTCTCCTCTCCCCCCAACTCTCACTCTCTCTCTCCCCCACGGCTCTCTCACTCTCTCTCCCCCCCCCCACGGCTCTCTCACTCTCTCTCCACACGGCACTCACTCTCTACCCCGGTTCTCACTCTCTCTCCCCCCCCCCCCGACTCTGTCTCTCTCTCTCTTTCCCCCTACTCTTCCACTCTGTCTCTCTCTCTCTCTCTCTCCTCTCTCTCCCCTCCCCCCCCCCCCCTCTCACTCTCCTCTCAATACCCCCCGGCTCTCTCTCTCTCTCACCCCTACTCTCGCACTCTCTCTCTCTCTCTCTCTCTATTCCCCACGGCTCTCTCACTCTCTCTCTATCCCCACAGCTCTCTCATTCTCTTTTCCCCCCCGACTCTCTCTCTCCCTCTCTCCCCCCTACTCTCTCACTCCCTCTCCCCCCCCGACTCTCTCTCCCCCCCCCCCCCCCACCTCTCTTTCTCTCACTCTCTCTCTCCCCCCGAGTGCTCAAACTCTCCCCCCTACTCTCTCACTCTCTCTCTCTCTCCCCCTGACTCTCTCTCTCTCTCTCTCTCTCTCTCTCTCTCTCTCTCTCCCTCCCCCCTCTCACTCACTGTCCCCCCCGGCTCTCTCACTCTCTCTCCCCCGACTCTCTCACTCTCTCTCCCCCGACTCACTCACTATCTGTCTCCCCCGGCTCTGTCACTCTCTCTTCTCCCCCCCCCCCCCCCCCCCCCCACCCAACTCTCTCTCTCTCTCATCCCTCCCCGACTCTCTCGCACTCTCTCTCTCCCCCCGACTCTCTCACTCTCTATCTATCCCCCACAGCTCCCTCACTCTCTTTCCCCCCCCCCGACTCTCTCTCTCCCCCCCTACTCTCTCACTCCCTCTCCTCCCGACTCTCTCTCTCTCCCCCCCCCCCCCACCTCTCTTTCTCTCACTCTCTCTCTCCCCCCCGGCGCTCACACTCTCTCCCCCCTACTCTCTCACTCGCTCTCTCCCCCTGACTCTCTCTCTCTCTCTCTCTCCCTCCCCTTCTCAGTCCCTCTCTTCCCCCCGACTTTCTCTCTGTCTCTCTCCCCCCGACTCTCTCTCATTTTCTCTCTCTCTCCCCCGACTCTCTCTCGCTCTCTCTCTCCCCCCGGCTCTCTCTCTCTCTCTTCCCCGACTCTCTCTCTCTGTCCCCCGACTCTCTCTCTCTCACTCTCTCTCTCTCTCTCTCTCTCTCCCCCCGACTCTCTCTGTCTCTCTCCCACCCCCCACCCCCCCCCACCGACGCTCACTCTCTCTCTTTCTCTCCCAGACTGTCTCACCCTCTCTCTCTCTCTCCCCGACACACTCTCTCTCTCTCTCTTTCTCTCCCCCAGCTCTCTCACTCTCGCTCGCTCTCTCTCTCTCTTTCTCCCCCCACCTCACACCCTCTCCCAACTCACACCCTCTCCCACCTCACATCCTCCCCCACCCCACACCCCCTCCCACCCTCACATCCTCTCCCACCCACACCCTCTCCCACCCCACACCCTCTCCCACCCCACACCCTCTCCCACCCCACACCCTCACCCACCCCACACCCTCTCCCACCCCACACCCTCTCCCACCTCACACCCTCTCCCACCTCACACCCTCTCCCCGGCTCACACCCTCTCCCGGCTCACACCCTCTCCCGGCTCACACCCTCTCCTGGCTCACACCCTCTCCCACCTCACACCCTCTCCCGGCTCACACCCTCTCCCACCTCACACCCTCTCCCACCCCACACCCGCTCCCACCTCACACCCTCTCCCACCTCACACCCTCTCCCACATCACACCCCCTCCACCTCACACCCTCTCCCACCTCACACCCTCTCCCACCTCACACCCCCTCCCACCTAACACCCCCTCCCACCTCACACCCCCTCCCACCTCACACCTTCTCCCACCTCACGCCCTCACTCCCACCTCACACCCTCTCCCACCTCACACCCTCTCCCACCTCACACCCCCTCCCACCTCACACCTTCTCCCACCTCACTCCCACCTCACACCCTCTCCCACCTCACACCCCCTCCACCTCACACCCCCTCCCACCGCACTCCCTCTCCCACCTTACACCCTCTCCCACCTTACACCCTCTCCCACCTCACACCCCCTCCCGGCTCACACCCTCTCCACCTCACACCCCCTCCCACCTCACACCCCCTCCACCTCACACCCCCTCCACCTCACACCCCCTCCACCTCACACCCCCTCCCACCGCACACCCCCTCCCACCGCACACCCTCTCCCACCGCACACCCTCTCCCACAGCACACCCTCTCCCACCGCACACCCTCTCCCACCGCACACCCTCTCCCACCGCACACCCTCTCCCACCTCACACCCCCTCCCGGCTCACACCCCCTCCCGGCTCACACCCTCTCCCGGCTCACACCCCCTCCCACCTCACACCCTCTCCCACCTCACACCCTTTCCCAACTCACACCCACCTCAAACCCTCTCCCACCTCACACCCCCTCCCACCTCACACCCCCCTCCCACCTCACACCCTCTCCCACCTCACACCCTCTCCCACCTCACACCCCCTCCCACCTCACACCCCCTCCCACCTCACACCCCCTCCCACCTCACACCCCCTCCCACCTCACACCCCCTCCCACCTCACACCCCCTCCCACCTCACACCCACTCCCACCTCACACCCTCTCCCACCTCACACCCTCTCCCACCTCACACCTTCTCCCACCTCACACCCTCTCCCACCTCACACCCTCTCCCACCTCACACCCCCTCCACCTCACACCCCCTCCACCTCACACCCCCTCCCACCTCACACCCTCTCCCAGCTCACACCCTCTCCCACCTCACACCCTCTCCCACCTCACACCCTCTCCCACCTCACACCCTCTCCCACCTCACACCCTCTCCCACCTCACACCCCCTCCACCTCACACCCCCTCCACCTCACACCCTCTCCCACCGCACACCCCCCTCCCACCTCACACCCTCTCCCACCTCACACCCCCTCCCACCTCACACCCTCTCCCACCTCACACCCTCTCCCACCTCACACCCTCTCCCGGCTCACACCCCCTCCCACCTCACACCCTCTCCCACCTCACACCCTCTCCCCGGCTCACACCCTCTCCCGGCTCACACCCTCTCCCACCTCACACCCTCTCCCACCTCACACCCTCTCCCACCTCACACCCTCTCCCGGCTCACACCCTCTCCCGGCTCACACCCCCTCCCACCTCACACCCCCTCCCACCTCACACCCCCTCCCACCTCACACCCCCTCCCACCTCACGCCCTCTCCCACCTCACGCCCCCTCCCGCCTCACGCCCCCTCCCGCCTCACGCCCCCTCCCGCCTCACGCCCCCTCCCGCCTCACGCCCCCTCCCGCCTCACGCCCCCTCCCGCCTCACGCCCCCTCCCGCCTCACGCCCTCTCCCGCCTCACGCCCTCTCCCGCCTCACGCCCTCTCCCGCCTCACGCCCTCTCCCGCCTCACGCCCTCTCCCACCTCACACCCTCTCCCACCTCACACCCTCTCCCACCTCACACCCCCTCCCACCTCACACCCCCTCCCTCCTCACACCCTCTTCCACCCCACGCCCTCTCCCGCCTCACGCCCTCTCCCACCTCACGCCCTCTCCCGGCTCACACCCCCTCCCACCTCACGCCCCCCTCCCACCTCACGCCCTCTCCCACCTCACGCCGGCTCACGCCCTCTCCCGGCTCACGCCCTCTCCCGGCTCACGCCCTCTCCCGGCTCACACCCTCTCCCACCTCACACCCTCTCCCACCTCACACCCCCTCCCGGCTCACACCCCCTCCCGGCTCACACCCTCTCCCACCTCACACCCTCTCCCACCTCACGCCCTCTCCCACCTCACACCCTCTCCCACCTCACACCCTCTCCCACCTCACACCCTCTCCCACCTCACACCCTCTCCCGGCTCACACCCCCTCCCGGCTCACACCCCCTCCAACCTCACACCCTCTCCCACCTCACACCCTCTCCCACCTCACACCCTCTCCCACCTCACACCCTCTCTCGGCTCACACCCTCTCCCACCTCACACCCTCTCCCGGCTCACACCCTCTCCCACCTCACACCCTCTCCCGGCTCACACCCTCTCCCACCTCACACCCTCTCCCACCTCACACCCCCTCCCGGCTCACACCCCCTCCCGGCTCACACCCCCTCCCGGCTCACACCCCCTCCCGGCTCACACCCCCTCCACCTCACACCCTCTCCCACCTCACACCCCCTCCCACCTCACACCCCCTCCCGGCTCACACCCTCTCCCGGCTCACACCCCCTCCACCTCACACCCTCTCCCGGCTCGCTCTGTTGAAATGCTTCACTGAAGGTCGTGTTTTCTTTTCTCCAGATTCTGAACTCCAGTTGGCTCTCATTGCCCTTTTCTCTGAGATGCTCTATCGCTTTCCCAACATGGTGGTGGCTCATCTGAGTCGGGAGAGCGTGCAGCAATCCATCGCCAATGGAATAACGGCTGAACAGGTAAATACATCTGAGTTACTGATGCTTCCTAACGGAACCCTCTGCACAACTTGGAGTCAGCTACTCGTAGTCCAGACAGGTACACACAGAGTGCGGTACACGGGCTGGGTATGTTACACAGACAGGTACACACTGAATGAGGTACGCAAGCTGGGTATGTTACCCAGACAGGTGTACACAGAATGTGGTACACAGCTGGGTATGTTACACAGACAGATACACACAGAATGAGGTACACAGCTGGGTATGTTACACAGACAGGTACACACAGAATGTGGTACACAGCTGGGTATGTTACCCAGACAGGTACACACAGAATGAGGTACACAGCTGGGTATGTTACACAGACAGATACACACAGAATGAGGTACACAGCTGGGTATGTTACACAGACAGATACACACTGAATGAGGTACACAGCTGGGTATGTTACCCAGACAGGTACACACAGAATGAGGTACACAGCTGGGTATGTTACACAGACAGATACACACAGAATGAGGTACATAGCTGGGTATGTCACACAGACAGATACACACAGAATGAGGTACACAGCTGGGTATGTTACACAGACAGATACACACAGAATGAGGTACACAGCTGGGTATGTTACACAGACAGATACACACAGAATGTGGTACACAGCTGGGTATGTTACACAGACAGGTACACACTGAATGAGGTACACAGCTGGGTATGTTACACAGACAGATACACACAGAATGTGGTACACAGCTGGGTATGTTACCCAGACAGGTACACACAGAATGAGGTACACAGCTGGGTATGTTACACAGACAGATACACACAGAATGAGGTACACAGCTGGGTATGTTACACAGACAGATACACACAGAATGCGGTACACTGCTGGGTATGTTAAACAGACAGGTGCACACAGAATGAGGTACGCAGCTGGGTATGCTACACAGACAGATACACACAGAATGAGGTACACAGCTGGTTATGTTACACAGACAGATACACACAGAATGAGGTACACAGCTGGGTATGTTACACAGACAGATACACACAGAATGAGGTACACAGCTGGGTATGTTACACAGACAGATACACACAGAATGAGGTACACTGTGGGGTATGTTATACAGACAGGTACACACTGAATGAGGTACACGGGCGGGATATGTTACACAGACAGGTACACACAGAGTGTGGTACACAGCTGGGTATGTTGTACAGACAGGTACACACTGAATGAGGTACACAGCTGGGTATGTTACACAGACAGGTACACACAGAATGAGGTACACAGCTGGGTATGTTACCCAGACAGGTACACACAGAATGAGGTACACAGCTGGGTATGTTACACAGACAGATACGCAGAGAATGAGGTACACAGCTGGGTATGTTACACAGACAGATACACACTGAATGAGGTACACAGCTGGGTATGTTACCCAGACAGGTTCACACAGAATGAGGTACACAGCTGGGTATGTTACACAGACAGATACACACAGAATGAGGTACACAGCTGGGTATGTTACACAGACAGATACACACAGAATGAGGTACACAGCTGGGTATGTTACACAGACAGATACACACAGAATGAGGTACACAGCTGGGTATGTTACACAGACAGATACACACAGAATGTGGTACACAGCTGGGTATGTTACCCAGACAGGTACACACAGAATGAGGTACACAGCTGGGTATGTTACACAGACAGATACACACAGAATGAGGTACACAGCTGGGTATGTTACACAGACAGATGCACACAGAATGAGGTACACAGCTGGTTTTGTTACACAGACAGGTACACACTGAATGAGGTACAAAGCTGGGTATGTTACACAGACAGGTACACACTGAATGAGGTACACGGGCTGGGTATGTTACCCAGACAGGTACACACAGAATGTGGTACACAGCTGGGTATGTTACACAGACAGGTACACACAGAGTGTGGTACACAGCTGGGTATGTTACACAGACAGATACACACTGAATGAGGTACACAGCTGGGTATGTTACCCAGACAGGTTCACACAGAATGAGGTACACAGCTGGGTATGTTACACAGACAGATACACACAGAATGAGGTACACAGCTGGGTATGTTACACAGACAGATACACACAGAATGAGGTACACAGCTGGGTATGTTACACAGACAGATACACACAGAATGAGGTACACAGCTGGGTATGTTACACAGACAGATACACACAGAATGTGGTACACAGCTGGGTATGTTACCCAGACAGGTACACACAGAATGAGGTACACAGCTGGGTATGTTACACAGACAGATACACACAGAATGAGGTACACAGCTGGGTATGTTACACAGACAGATGCACACAGAATGAGGTACACAGCTGGTTTTGTTACACAGACAGGTACACACTGAATGAGGTACAAAGCTGGGTATGTTACACAGACAGGTACACACTGAATGAGGTACACGGGCTGGGTATGTTACCCAGACAGGTACACACAGAATGTGGTACACAGCTGGGTATGTTACACAGACAGGTACACACAGAGTGTGGTACACAGCTGGGTACGTTACACAGACAGGTACACACTGAATGAGGTACACAGCTGGGTATGTTACACAGACAGGTACACACAGAATGAGGTACACTGCGGGGTATGTTACACAGACAGGTACACACAGAATGAGGTACACAGCTGGGTATGTTACACAGACAGATACACACAGAATGAGGTACACAGCTGGGTATGTTACACAGACAGGTACACACAGAATGAGGTACACAGCTGGGTATGTTACTCAGACAGGTACACACAGAATGAGGTACACGGGCTGGGTATGTTACACAGACAGGTACACACTGAATGAGGTACACGGGCTGGGTATGTTACACAGACAGATACACACAGAATGAGGTACACAGCTGGGTATGTTACTCAGACAGGTACACACAGAATGAGGTACACGGGCTGGGTATGTTACACAGACAGGTACACACTGAATGAGGTACACGGGCTGGGTATGTTACACAGACAGGTACACACAGAATGAGTATGTTACGCAGCCAGATGTACGCAGGATAGGTATGGTACTGTGGGAGACACCAGTGGCAGACCAGAACTTTCAAGAGAGCCAGGGGGCAGAGGTGAGTGTGGTGGTCATCACTAAGGAGAAGGTGCTGAGGAAACTGAAAGGTCTGAAGGTGGACAAATCATCTGGACCGTATGGTCTACACCCTGGGGTTCTGAAGGGGATAGCTGAGGAGTGTTTGGAGGCATTGGTGATGATCTTTCAGGAGGTTGGGAGAGTCCCAGAGGATTGGAAAATGGCTAATGTAACACCGTTGTTTAAGAAGGGAGGGAGGCAGAAGACGGGAAATTATAGGCCGGTTAGCCTGACTTCGGTCATTGGTAAGTTTTTAGAGTATGTTATTAAAGGTGAGATTGCGGAGTACTTGGAAGTGCATGATAAAATAGGGCTGAGTCAGCAAGGCTTTGTCAAAGGGAGGTCGTGTCTGACAAATCTCTTAGAGTTCTTTGAGGTGGTGACCAGGAAGTTAGATACAGGAGAATCAGTGGACATGATCTGTTTGGATTTTCAGAAAGCATTTAACAAGGTGCTGTATAGGAGGCTGTTAAATAAGTTATGTGCCCGTGGTACTAGGGGCAAGATCCTGGCATAGATAGAGGATTGGCTGACTGGCAGAAGGCAGAGAGTGGGGATAAAGGGGTCTTTTTCAGGATGGCAGCCGGTGACTAGTGGTGTGCCTCAGGGGTCTGTGCTGGGACCACAACTTTTTACAATGTACATGAATGATCTGGAAGAAGGAACTGAAGGCACTGTTGCTAAGTTTGCAGGTGATACAAAGATCTGTAGAGGGACAGGTAGTATTGAGGAAGCAAGGGGGTTGCAGAAGGACTTGGACAAGCTAGGAGAGTGGGCAATGAAGTGGCAAATGAAATACAATGTGGAAAGTGTGAGGTTATGCACTTTGGTAGGAAGAATCTAGGCATAGGCTATTTTCTAAATGGGGAACTGCTTTGGAAATCAGAAGCACAAAGTGACTTGGGAGTCCTTGTTCACGATTCTCTTAAGGTTTACGTGCAGGTTCAGTCAGCAGTTAGGAAGGCAAATGCAATGTTAGCATTCATGTCGAGAGGGGTAGAATACAAGAGCAGGGATGTACTGTTTTTTTCCCACAAATTTTGAGTACCCAATTCTTTTTTTTAAATTAAGGGGCAATTTAGCGTGGCCAATTTACCTACCCTGCACATCTTTTTGGGTTGTGAGGGTGATACCCAGACGGACACAGGGAGAATGTACAAACTCCACACGGACAGTGACCTGGAGCCGGGATCTCATTGACATTTGCAGAATAAGGAGAGGCCTGGATAGAGTGGACATTGAGAGGATGTTGCCACTTGTAGGAGAAACTAGAACCAGAGGGCACAGCCTCAGACTGAAGGGACAATCCTTTAAAACTGAGATGAGGAGGAATTCCTTCAGCCAGAGGGTGTGCACACAGAATACATTCATGTTTGGCACAGACAGGATCCAGACAGGTGTACACGCAGTACTGATCCAGACAGGTGTACACCCAGGACTGATCCAGACAGGTGTACACCCGGGACTAATCCAGACAGGTGTACACCCAGGACTGATCCAGACAGGTGTACACCCAGGACTCACCCAGACAGGTGTACACCCAGGACTGATCCAGACAGGTGTACACCCAGGACTGATCCAGACAGGTGTACACCCAGGACTGATCCAGACAGGTGTACACCCAGGACTGATCCAGACAGGTGTACACCCAGGACTGATCCAGACAGGTGTACACCCAGGACTGACCCAGATAGGTGTACACTCAGGACTGATCCAGACAGGTGTACACCCAGGACTGATCCAGACAGGTGTACACCCAGGACTGATCCAGACAGCTGTACACCCAGGACTGATCCAGACAGGTGTACACCCAGGACTGATCCAGACAGGTGTACACCCAGGACTGATCCAGACAGGTGTACACTCAGGACTGATCCAGACAGGTGTACACCCAGGACTGACCCAGACAGGTGTACACCCAGGACTGACCCAGACAGGTGTACACCCAGGACTGATCCAGACAGGTGTACACCCAGGACTGATCCAGACAGGTGTACACCCTGGACTGACCCAGACAGGTGTACACCCAGGACTGATCCAGACAGGTGTACACCCAGGACTGATCCAGACAGGTGTACACCCAGGACTGATCCAGACAGGTGTACACCCAGGACTCACCCAGACAGGTGTACACCCAGGACTCACCCAGAAGATAGTTGTACACCCAGGACTGACCCAGACAGGTGTACACCCAGGACTGACCCAGACAGGTGTACACCCAGGACTGACCCAGACAGGTGTACACCCAGGACTGATCCAGACAGGTGTACACCCAGGACTGACCCAGACAGGTGTACACCCAGGACTGACCCAGACAGGTGTACACCCAGGACTGACCCAGACAGGTGTACACCCAGGACTGATCCAGACAGGTGTACACCCAGGACTGATCCAGGCAGGTGTACACCCAGGACTGACCCAGACAGGTGTACACCCAGGACTGATCCAGACAGGTGTACACCCAGGACTGACCCAGACAGGTGTACACCCAGGACTGATCCAGACAGGTGTACACCCAGGACTCACCCAGACAGGTGTACACCCAGGACTGACCCAGACAGGTGTACACCTAGGACTGATCCAGACAGGTATACACCCAGGACTGATCCAGACAGGTGTACACCCAGGACTGATCCAGACAGGTGTACACCCAGGACTGACCCAGACAGGTGTACACCCAGGACTGATCCAGACAGGTGTACAGCCAGGACTCACCCAGACAGGTGTACACCCAGGACTGATCCAGACAGGTGTACACCCAGGACTGATCCAGACAGGTGTACACCCAGGACTGATCCAGACAGGTGTACACCCAGGACTGATCCAGACAGGTGTACACCCAGGACTGACCCAGACAGGTGTACACCCAGGACTGACCCAGACAGGTGTACACCCAGGACTGATCCAGACAGGTGTACACCCAGGACTGATCCAGACAGGTGTACACCCAGGACTGACCCAGACAGGTGTACACCCAGGACTGATCCAGACAGGTGTACAGCCAGGACTCACCCAGACAGGTGTACACCCAGGACTGACCCAGATAGTTGTACACCCAGGACTCACCCAGACAGGTGTACACCCAGGACTGATCCAGACAGGTGTACACCCAGGACTGACCCAGATAGGTGTACACCCAGGACTCATCCAGACAGGTGTACACCCAGGACTGACCCAGACAGGTGTACACCCAGGACTGACCCAGACAGGTGTACACCCAGGACTGATCCAGACAGGTGTACTCCCAGGACTGATCCAGACAGGTGTACACCCAGGACTGATCCAGACAGGTGTACACCCAGGACTGATCCAGACAGGTGTACACCCAGGACTGATCCAGACAGGTGTACACCCAGGGCTGATCCAGACAGGTGTACACCCAGGACTGATCCAGACAGGTGTACACCCAGGACTGATCCAGACAGGTGTACACCCAGGACTGACCCAGACAGGTGTACACCCAGGACTGACCCAGACAGGTGTACACTCAGGACTGATCCAGACAGGTGTACACCCAGGACTGACCCAGACAGGTGTACACCCAGGACTCACCCAGACAGGTGTACACCCAGGACTGACCCAGACAGGTGTACACCCAGGACTGATCCAGACAGCTGTACACCCAGGACTGATCCAGACAGGTGTACACCCAGGACTGATCCAGACAGGTGTACACCCAGGACTGATCCAGACAGGTGTACAACCAGTACTGATCCAGACAGGTGTACACCCAGGACTGACCCAGACAGGTGTACACCCAGGACTGATCCAGACAGGTGTACACCCAGGACTGACCCAGACAGGTGTACACCGAGGACTGACCCAGACAGGTGTACACACAGGAATGATCCAGACAGGTGTAACCCAGGACTGATCCAGACAGGTGTACACCCTGGACTGATCCAGACAGGTGTACACCCAGGACTCACCCAGACAGGTGTACACCCAGGTCTAACCCAGGCAGGTGCACACCCAGGACTCACCCAGACAGGTGTACACCCAGGACTCACCCAGACAGGTGTACACCCAGGACTGACCCAGACATGTGTACACCCTGGACTGATCCAGACAGGTGTACACCCAGGACTGACCCGGATAGGTGTACACCCAGGACTCACCTAGACAGGTGTACACCCAGGACTGACCCAGATAGTTGTACACCCAGGACTGATCCAGACAGGTGTACACCCAGGACTGATCCAGACAGGTGTACACCCTGGACTGACCCAGACAGGTGTACACCCAGGACTGATCCAGACAGGTGTACACCCAGGACTGATCCAGACAGGTGTACACCCAGGACTGATCCAGACAGGTGTACACCCAGGACTCACCCAGACAGGTGTACACCCAGGACTCACCCAGACAGTTGTACACCCAGGACTGACCCAGACAGGTGTACACCCAGGACTGACCCAGACAGGTGTACACCCAGGACTGACCCAGACAGGTGTACACCCAGGACTGATCCAGACAGGTGTACACCCAGGACTGACCCAGACAGGTGTACACCCAGGACTGACCCAGACAGGTGTACACCCAGGACTGACCCAGACAGGTGTACACCCAGGACTGATCCAGACAGGTGTACACCCAGGACTGATCCAGGCAGGTGTACACCCAGGACTGACCCAGACAGGTGTACACCCAGGACTGATCCAGACAGGTGTACACCCAGGACTGACCCAGACAGGTGTACACCCAGGACTGATCCAGACAGGTGTACACCCAGGACTCACCCAGACAGGTGTACACCCAGGACTGACCCAGACAGGTGTACACCCAGGACTGATCCAGACAGGTATACACCCAGGACTGATCCAGACAGGTGTACACCCAGGACTGATCCAGACAGGTGTACACCCAGGACTGACCCAGACAGGTGTACACCCAGGACTGATCCAGACAGGTGTACAGCCAGGACTCACCCAGACAGGTGTACACCCAGGACTGATCCAGACAGGTGTACACCCAGGACTGATCCAGACAGGTGTACACCCAGGACTGATCCAGACAGGTGTACACCCAGGACTGATCCAGACAGGTGTACACCCAGGACTGACCCAGACAGGTGTACACCCAGGACTGACCCAGACAGGTGTACACCCAGGACTGATCCAGACAGGTGTACACCCAGGACTGATCCAGACAGGTGTACACCCAGGACTGACCCAGACAGGTGTACACCCAGGACTGATCCAGACAGGTGTACAGCCAGGACTCACCCAGACAGGTGTACACCCAGGACTGATCCAGACAGGTGTACACCCAGGACTGATCCAGACAGGTGTACAGCCAGGACTCACCCAGACAGGTGTACACCCAGGACTGATCCAGACAGGTGTACACCCAGAACTGATCCAGACAGGTGTACAGCCAGGACTCACCCAGACAGGTGTACACCCAGGACTGACCCAGATAGTTGTACACCCAGGACTCACCCAGACAGGTGTACACCCAGGACTGATCCAGACAGGTGTACACCCAGGACTGACCCAGATAGGTGTACACCCAGGACTCACCCAGACAGGTGTACACCCAGGACTGACCCAGACAGGTGTACACCCAGGACTGACCCAGACAGGTGTACACCCAGGACTGATCCAGACAGGTGTACTCCCAGGACTGATCCAGACAGGTGTACACCCAAGACTGATCCAGACAGGTGTACACCCAGGACTGATCCAGACAGGTGTACACCCAGGACTGATCCAGACAGGTGTACACCCAGGGCTGATCCAGACAGGTGTACACCCAGGACTGATCCAGACAGGTGTACACCCAGGACTGATCCAGACAGGTGTACACCCAGGACTGACCCAGACAGGTGTACACCCAGGACTGACCCAGACAGGTGTACACTCAGGACTGATCCAGACAGGTGTACACCCAGGACTGACCCAGACAGGTGTACACCCAGGACTCACCCAGACAGGTGTACACCCAGGACTGACCCAGACAGGTGTACACCCAGGACTGATCCAGACAGCTGTACACCCAGGACTGATCCAGACAGGTGTACACCCAGGACTGATCCAGACAGATGTACACCCAGGACTGATCCAGACAGGTGTACAACCAGTACTGATCCAGACAGGTGTACACCCAGGACTGACCCAGACAGGTGTACACCCAGGACTGATCCAGACAGGTGTACACCCAGGACTGACCCAGACAGATGTACACCGAGGACTGACCCAGACAGGTGTACACCCAGGACTGATCCAGACAGGTGTAACCCAGGACTGATCCAGACAGGTGTACACCCTGGACTGATCCAGACAGGTGTACACCCAGGACTCACCCAGACAGGTGTACACCCAGGTCTAACCCAGGCAGGTGCACACCCAGGACTCACCCAGACAGGTGTACACCCAGGACTCACCCAGACAGGTGTACACCCAGGACTGACCCAGACATGTGTACACCCTGGACTGATCCAGACATGTGTACACCCAGGACTGACCCGGATAGGTGTACACCCAGGACTCACCTAGACAGGTGTACACCCAGGACTGACCCAGATAGTTGTACACCCAGGACTGATCCAGACAGCTGTACAGCCTGGACTGATCCAGACAGGTGTACACCCAGGACTCACCCAGACAGGTGTACACCCAGGACTGACCCAGATAGGTGTACACCCACGACTGACCCAGACAGGTGTACACCCAGGACTGACCCAGATAGATGTACACCCAGGACTGACCCAGACAGGTGTACACCCAGGACTGACCCAGACAGGTGTACACCCAGGACTGACCCAGACAGGTGTACACCCAGGACTGACCCAGATAGGTGTACACCCAGGACTCACCCAGACAGGTGTACACCCAGGACTGACCCAGACAGGTGTACACCCAGGACTGACCCAGGCAGGTGTACACCCAGGACTGACCCAGACAGGTGTACACCCAGGACTGATCCAGACAGGTGTGCACCCTGGACTGACCCAGACAGGTGTACACCCAGGACTGATCCAGACAGGTGTACACCCAGGACTGACCCAGACAGGTGTACACCCAGGACTGACCCAGACAGGTGTACACCCAGGACTGATCCAGACAGGTGTACACCCAGGACTCACCCAGACAGGTGTACACCCAGGACTGACCCAGACAGGTGTACACCTAGGACTGATCCAGACAGGTATACACCCAGGACTGATCCAGACAGGTGTACACCCAGGACTGATCCAGACAGGTGTACACCCAGGACTGACCCAGACAGGTGTACACCCAGGACTGATCCAGACAGGTGTACAGCCAGGACTCACCCAGACAGGTGTACACCCAGGACTGATCCAGACAGGTGTACACCCAGGACTGATCCAGACAGGTGTACACCCAGGACTGATCCAGACAGGTGTACACCCAGGACTGATCCAGACAGGTGTACACCCAGGACTGACCCAGACAGGTGTACACCCAGGACTGACCCAGACAGGTGTACACCCAGGACTGATCCAGACAGGTGTACACCCAGGACTGATCCAGACAGGTGTACACCCAGGACTGACCCAGACAGGTGTACACCCAGGACTGATCCAGACAGGTGTACAGCCAGGACTCACCCAGACAGGTGTACACCCAGGACTGACCCAGATAGTTGTACACCCAGGACTCACCCAGACAGGTGTACACCCAGGACTGATCCAGACAGGTGTACACCCAGGACTGACCCAGATAGGTGTACACCCAGGACTCATCCAGACAGGTGTACACCCAGGACTGACCCAGACAGGTGTACACCCAGGACTGACCCAGACAGGTGTACACCCAGGACTGATCCAGACAGGTGTACTCCCAGGACTGATCCAGACAGGTGTACACCCAGGACTGATCCAGACAGGTGTACACCCAGGACTGATCCAGACAGGTGTACACCCAGGACTGATCCAGACAGGTGTACACCCAGGGCTGATCCAGACAGGTGTACACCCAGGACTGATCCAGACAGGTGTACACCCAGGACTGATCCAGACAGGTGTACACCCAGGACTGACCCAGACAGGTGTACACCCAGGACTGACCCAGACAGGTGTACACTCAGGACTGATCCAGACAGGTGTACACCCAGGACTGACCCAGACAGGTGTACACCCAGGACTCACCCAGACAGGTGTACACCCAGGACTGACCCAGACAGGTGTACACCCAGGACTGATCCAGACAGCTGTACACCCAGGACTGATCCAGACAGGTGTACACCCAGGACTGATCCAGACAGGTGTACACCCAGGACTGATCCAGACAGGTGTACAACCAGTACTGATCCAGACAGGTGTACACCCAGGACTGACCCAGACAGGTGTACACCCAGGACTGATCCAGACAGGTGTACACCCAGGACTGACCCAGACAGGTGTACACCGAGGACTGACCCAGACAGGTGTACACACAGGAATGATCCAGACAGGTGTAACCCAGGACTGATCCAGACAGGTGTACACCCTGGACTGATCCAGACAGGTGTACACCCAGGACTCACCCAGACAGGTGTACACCCAGGTCTAACCCAGGCAGGTGCACACCCAGGACTCACCCAGACAGGTGTACACCCAGGACTCACCCAGACAGGTGTACACCCAGGACTGACCCAGACATGTGTACACCCTGGACTGATCCAGACAGGTGTACACCCAGGACTGACCCGGATAGGTGTACACCCAGGACTCACCTAGACAGGTGTACACCCAGGACTGACCCAGATAGTTGTACACCCAGGACTGATCCAGACAGGTGTACACCCAGGACTGATCCAGACAGGTGTACACCCTGGACTGACCCAGACAGGTGTACACCCAGGACTGATCCAGACAGGTGTACACCCAGGACTGATCCAGACAGGTGTACACCCAGGACTGATCCAGACAGGTGTACACCCAGGACTCACCCAGACAGGTGTACACCCAGGACTCACCCAGACAGTTGTACACCCAGGACTGACCCAGACAGGTGTACACCCAGGACTGACCCAGACAGGTGTACACCCAGGACTGACCCAGACAGGTGTACACCCAGGACTGATCCAGACAGGTGTACACCCAGGACTGACCCAGACAGGTGTACACCCAGGACTGACCCAGACAGGTGTACACCCAGGACTGACCCAGACAGGTGTACACCCAGGACTGATCCAGACAGGTGTACACCCAGGACTGATCCAGGCAGGTGTACACCCAGGACTGACCCAGACAGGTGTACACCCAGGACTGATCCAGACAGGTGTACACCCAGGACTGACCCAGACAGGTGTACACCCAGGACTGATCCAG
Organism: Scyliorhinus torazame; assembly: GCF_047496885.1. Classification (NCBI taxonomy): domain Eukaryota; kingdom Metazoa; phylum Chordata; class Chondrichthyes; order Carcharhiniformes; family Scyliorhinidae; genus Scyliorhinus; species Scyliorhinus torazame. The sequence continues at coordinate 190,426,625 of NC_092720.1, forward strand.
ACAGGTGTACACCCAGGACTCACCCAGACAGGTGTACACCCAGGACTGACCCAGACAGGTGTACACCCAGGACTGATCCAGACAGGTATACACCCAGGACTGATCCAGACAGGTGTACACCCAGGACTGATCCAGACAGGTGTACACCCAGGACTGACCCAGACAGGTGTACACCCAGGACTGATCCAGACAGGTGTACAGCCAGGACTCACCCAGACAGGTGTACACCCAGGACTGATCCAGACAGGTGTACACCCAGGACTGATCCAGACAGGTGTACACCCAGGACTGATCCAGACAGGTGTACACCCAGGACTGATCCAGACAGGTGTACACCCAGGACTGACCCAGACAGGTGTACACCCAGGACTGACCCAGACAGGTGTACACCCAGGACTGATCCAGACAGGTGTACACCCAGGACTGATCCAGACAGGTGTACACCCAGGACTGACCCAGACAGGTGTACACCCAGGACTGATCCAGACAGGTGTACAGCCAGGACTCACCCAGACAGGTGTACACCCAGGACTGATCCAGACAGGTGTACACCCAGGACTGATCCAGACAGGTGTACAGCCAGGACTCACCCAGACAGGTGTACACCCAGGACTGATCCAGACAGGTGTACACCCAGAACTGATCCAGACAGGTGTACAGCCAGGACTCACCCAGACAGGTGTACACCCAGGACTGACCCAGATAGTTGTACACCCAGGACTCACCCAGACAGGTGTACACCCAGGACTGATCCAGACAGGTGTACACCCAGGACTGACCCAGATAGGTGTACACCCAGGACTCACCCAGACAGGTGTACACCCAGGACTGACCCAGACAGGTGTACACCCAGGACTGACCCAGACAGGTGTACACCCAGGACTGATCCAGACAGGTGTACTCCCAGGACTGATCCAGACAGGTGTACACCCAAGACTGATCCAGACAGGTGTACACCCAGGACTGATCCAGACAGGTGTACACCCAGGACTGATCCAGACAGGTGTACACCCAGGGCTGATCCAGACAGGTGTACACCCAGGACTGATCCAGACAGGTGTACACCCAGGACTGATCCAGACAGGTGTACACCCAGGACTGACCCAGACAGGTGTACACCCAGGACTGACCCAGACAGGTGTACACTCAGGACTGATCCAGACAGGTGTACACCCAGGACTGACCCAGACAGGTGTACACCCAGGACTCACCCAGACAGGTGTACACCCAGGACTGACCCAGACAGGTGTACACCCAGGACTGATCCAGACAGCTGTACACCCAGGACTGATCCAGACAGGTGTACACCCAGGACTGATCCAGACAGATGTACACCCAGGACTGATCCAGACAGGTGTACAACCAGTACTGATCCAGACAGGTGTACACCCAGGACTGACCCAGACAGGTGTACACCCAGGACTGATCCAGACAGGTGTACACCCAGGACTGACCCAGACAGATGTACACCGAGGACTGACCCAGACAGGTGTACACCCAGGACTGATCCAGACAGGTGTAACCCAGGACTGATCCAGACAGGTGTACACCCTGGACTGATCCAGACAGGTGTACACCCAGGACTCACCCAGACAGGTGTACACCCAGGTCTAACCCAGGCAGGTGCACACCCAGGACTCACCCAGACAGGTGTACACCCAGGACTCACCCAGACAGGTGTACACCCAGGACTGACCCAGACATGTGTACACCCTGGACTGATCCAGACATGTGTACACCCAGGACTGACCCGGATAGGTGTACACCCAGGACTCACCTAGACAGGTGTACACCCAGGACTGACCCAGATAGTTGTACACCCAGGACTGATCCAGACAGCTGTACAGCCTGGACTGATCCAGACAGGTGTACACCCAGGACTCACCCAGACAGGTGTACACCCAGGACTGACCCAGATAGGTGTACACCCACGACTGACCCAGACAGGTGTACACCCAGGACTGACCCAGATAGATGTACACCCAGGACTGACCCAGACAGGTGTACACCCAGGACTGACCCAGACAGGTGTACACCCAGGACTGACCCAGACAGGTGTACACCCAGGACTGACCCAGATAGGTGTACACCCAGGACTCACCCAGACAGGTGTACACCCAGGACTGACCCAGACAGGTGTACACCCAGGACTGACCCAGGCAGGTGTACACCCAGGACTGACCCAGACAGGTGTACACCCAGGACTGATCCAGACAGGTGTGCACCCTGGACTGACCCAGACAGGTGTACACCCAGGACTGATCCAGACAGGTGTACACCCAGGACTGACCCAGACAGGTGTACACCCAGGACTGACCCAGACAGGTGTACACCCAGGACTGACCCAGACAGGTGTACACCCAGGACTGATCCAGACAGGTGTACACCCAGGACTGATCCAGACAGGTGTACACCCAGGACTGACCCAGACAGGTGTACACCCAGGACTAACCCAGACAGGTGTACACCCAGGACTGATCCAGACAGGTGTACACCCAGGACTCACCCAGACAGGTGTACACCCAGGACTGATCCAGACAGCTGTACACCCAGGACTGATCCAGACAGGTGTACACCCAGGACTGATCCAGACAGGTGTACACCCAGGACTGACCCAGACAGGTGTACACCCAGGACTGACCCAGACAGGTGTACACCCAGGACTGATCCAGACAGGTGTACACCCAGGACTGACCCAGACAGGTGTACACCCAGGACTGATCCAGACAGGTGTACACCCAGGACTGACCCAGACAGGTGTACACCCAGGACTGACCCGGACAAGTGTACACCCAGGACTGACCCAGACAGGTGTACACCCTGGACTGACCCAGACAGGTGTACACCCAGGACTGATCCAGACAGGTGTACACCCAGGACTGACCCAGAGAGGTGTACACCCAGGAGTGACACACACACATGGTACAGACAGGTGTACAGCTGGAACATGCACAGGCAGGAGCTGAAGAAACCAATCCAAAGCAGATGAATCTGGTCGGGCACAGAGGGCCGTGGCAGAATTAGCGCAATGCCCGTTGGTGGCAGCTTGTTCTGTGCGGATTGCTGCCGCATTGGCTGCATCACAACAGTCGGTGCCGTTGGACAAGTAGCTAATTGCCTGCGGAGAGCTTTGGGGGGTGGGGGTGCTCCAGTCATGAAAGGAGCTCTCCAAATGCAAGCCTGTCTTTCTTTGTAGAGGTGCAGGATCCCGGCCTTCCCAAACCTTCCCCTGTTTGAAATGAAGTCTGTGCTCTGTCCTTTCTCCAGATTATTCACTTCCTGCGGACGAGAGCGCACTCGGTGATGATGAAGCAGGTAAGCCGATGAAAGTAACCGGCGGGCATCCACCCCGACGGGCCTGTGACCACACTCGGCAGCTGCTACGGCTACCCTGACCAGCAGAGCCCGGTTGGGAGAGGGGCGAGGGGAGGGGAGGGGTGGGGGACCCGCCGCAGTTTATCCCTCTGCCAGAACCGCCTTTTTTTAATATAAAGAAAACAAGATTGTATGTATGGAACAGTTAAAAGAAGTCTCATTCTCTACCAGGTGCTTCTGGTCACTATCCACTTAGCGCCTCCCCCCCCCCCCCCCCCCCCCCCAACCTGCTCCCCAGTGCGGGTGGAGTGTCGGCGGAGGGGTGAGGTCTGGTTTGGCTGCGACACGTCCAGCATTGAGGTAACCCCTGGTGCCCAGACGTGAAGAATGATCTCTCCGGACTAAGTGCTTCTCAGACTTGCGTGTCCATCCACGGCTCAGGTTGGACACGAAGCCCGAGGAACCACAGCAGGAGTAGATCCTGCGGCCTAACGAGCCCTGCCCGTGGGCTGGTGGTGGGATTTTAACTCCCATTTCCCTGCCCTGAGAGAGCTCAAAATGCCTGCCTTTCCCCACCGGCCTGAAATATATTCAGTGATGGAGCCGGATACCCACAACCCCTTCAGGTAGAAGTAATCCCTCCCAGTGAAGTAATTCACCCTCATCTCAGTCCTTGACAATCGTCTCCCACCCCCCCACCCCCCACCCTTATCCTGTGTGTTTGCCCCCCCACCCCCTTTTAGTTTTGATTCTTTGACCCTACCCGATCAAAGCCCCTTCCGAATTCTATGCAGATTTCATTGAGATCCCCTCTCGCTCGTCTAAACTTGAGACTATAAGCACTAAGTCCTATTTACTCAGCGTCTCATCATCAGATAACCCCCTCATCCCAGGGACCAACCGTCCACCACCCGTTTCTTACCAGAGCAAACAAATCTCCTCAGAATCCATAAAACCTGTTGGTAAGAGCTGCATTTACACTGCTAAGCATAACATTTTACTATTAATATAAGTTGACAATATAATATCGTCATGTAATATAATTGCTGAACGCCCGGACATTTCAGAGGGGCGTTTACGAGTCGAACATACTGCTGTGGACCTGGAGTCGCGTGTAGGCCAGGCCAGGTAAGGTTGGCAGGTTCCATTCGTGAACCAGAGGGCTTTTGCGACAATCGGCAATGGCTTCATCGTCATCATTGCACTCTTTTTAAATTCAAATTTCACTCTCTGCCGTGTTGGGATTACACCCGGGTTCCCAGGGCAATGTCTCTGGGCTCCGAGTCCAGCGACCATACCACTGGACTACTGCCGCCCCCATGCATCAATACAGGTCTACAATCAGGCCTACAAAATTATGAGGGGCATAGGCAGGGTGGATAGTCAGAGACTTTTTCCCAGGGTAGAGGGGTCAATTACTAGGGGGCATAGGTTTAAGGTGAGAGGGGCAAGGTTTAGAGTAGATGTACGAGGCAAGTTTTTTACGCAGAGGGTAGTGGGTGCCTGGAACCCGCTGCCGGAGGAGGTGGTGGAAGCAGGGACGATAGTGACGTTTAAGGGGCATCTTGACAAATACATGAATAGGATGGGAATAGAGGGATACGGACCCAGGAAGTGTAGAAGATTTTAGTTTAGTCGGGCAGCATGGTCGGCACAGGCTTGGAGGGCCGAAGGGCCTGTTCCTGTGCTGTACATTTCTTTCTTCTTTGTCCATTAGCAACTAATTCCAGAATCCAAGGTATTTTCGTATTATAAACATTCGTTCTAAGAGAACATTCTTGAAACATTCCAAAGTGCTGTCTAAAATCATCAGTTACCTCCTCAAAACAAACTAATGTTTAACTTCGGCCTGTATTAAATAATATCCACGCAACATATATTTTGCTTGTCAAGTTGTTGCCCGCCCCTTATGGTGACTGGTTCTCCGCACACTGGAGCTAATCTGGTGGTGGGCCCTCGAGGGACCCATGTGGGTGAGGGTTCTTGCCTCTTCCCGCGCGTGGCCCTCGGCTGGGCGTCAGTTCCCCCCCCCCCCCTTTGTTCCGGCCCCAGGCGCACCTAGAAGACCCCAGTGCCTTAGGGCGGCATAGGGGTCAACGCTGCTGCCTCACGGCGCCAGGGACCCGGGTTCGATTCTGATTCCAGTGTCTGCGGAGTTTGCACGTTCTCCCCCGCGTCGGCGCGGGTTTCTGGCGGCCCACCATCACCTTCTCGAGCGTAAAACACAAACACTGCTCTGGCTCGCAGCGGCATTGCTTTGCGGATAGATTGAAATTCAATTAGAAGGGCTTCGGAGAGGACATCGGATAAACACTTCAATGGGGAGAACGGGACTAAATTGGAAAGCGCTATCAACGAGCTGGCATGGCCTGGTGGGTCGAATTGCCTCCTGCTTGTAGGTACATGAACCCAGTGTTGTCAGTCTCAGCGGAAAGGATGAGAGGCGCAGGCTAGCACCGAAGTACTGTCACAAACTCGAACCGATAACTTGAAAGAGAGGTGAGAGAAAGCCCAGGGGGGGCATAACGCCTGGGCTGGCCTCTCCCCACCTTTACTGCTGCGTAGAGTGGCTTCTGGCACTGTGCCTGGACCTGTGATCGAATACGCAGTTACAACCCAGGCTGCAGTGCAAGAGCACCACCCAGTGGTGGACAACGAGCCATGCGGCGGGAGGGTTTGGCTCATCCAGCAATGCCAGGTGCATTTCCGTCATTGCCCGATGAAGCTCAGTTGCCTGCATTCCCCCCCCCCCCCCCCCCCCCCCCCCCCCCCCCCCCCCAACCTCCCCCTCCCGTTCCCGGTTTACAGAACATTCGGGAGTCGGGTGCCTGCCATTGCTGGGAAACCGGTTACAATTCAGAAAATAAGCGAAGCATTAGCCTTGTTGCGTGGACCCCCTCACACGACCACCATTCAGGAGGGGCACACATAATGGTGCTGGGTTGGTTGGTTTGGGGGGGGGGGGGGGCATTAAATCGGTTCCAAGTCGTTTGGTGAAGTGTGAGGACGAGACACTCATTACTTTTCTCGATGGTGGGTTTATTTACAGAATGCAGCGTCACGCCGCTTCCTACCCCCCCTCCCTTTGTCCCGGCAGTCTCCCTTTATATGTGCTCTGAATACCTAATCGAAACAATTCCCTTCACCTCTTCGTCTTAACAATGTAACAGGCGTACTGCTAACACAGAGGTTGGGGTGATTGGTGTCACTTTCCCCATCCGTGTTGGCGTTTCCACTCTACCGTGGTCCCCCCGCTTCTGTTGTGGCTCTGAGCTCATCCCAGGTCCCTGGGGATGGGTGGGGCGGTGAGGGGTTATTGGGATTTATGACCTGAGGCCAGGACCCTCACCACCCTTTGTTCCCAGGGTGACGGAATAGATGGTGGGAGGCAGTGGACATCTGGAGTCCTGCGACGTTTCCTCACCCCCTCACCTGGCCAGCCAAAGACATACCTCCCAAGCGCAACATGGTCAGCCTTTAGTTTGGAGGGAATACAGTATAAAAATAGGGACGTCCTGAGCTCTGGGGCTGTTTAGCACAGGGCTAAATCGCTGGCTTTTAAAGCCGACCAAGGCAGGCCAGCAGCACGGTTCGATTCCTGTGCCAGCCTCCCCGAACAGGCGCCGGAATGTGGCGACTAGGGGCTTTTCACAGTAACTTCATTTGATGCCTACTTGTGACAAGCGATTTTCATTTTCATTTCATTTCATTTTTCACTAAGTTAGACCACAGCGGGAAACTGTGAACCGTTTTGGCCACCTTATCTGAGGAAAGATCTACTGGCATTGGAGGCAGTCCAGAGAAGGTTGACGCGGTTGACCCCGGGTGAGGAGGGGTGAGTAGGTTGGGTCTGTACTCACTGGGGTTTAGAAGAATGAGACGATATCACTGAGACATATCAGATCCTCAGGGGGTTTGACAGGGTGGATGGTTTAGAGGATGTTTCCATTGTGGGAGAGTCTAGGACCAGAAGCACTTAGTCCGAAGAGATCATTCTTCACGTGTGGGCAAGTGCTGGGACATGTTACAGCCAAACCAGACCTCAACCCCAACCCTCCTCACACTGGGGAACAGGTGGGAGGGAGGGAGGGGTGGCGCTAAGTGGATAGTGACCAGAGGCAGGGGAAAAAGATGAATTCCTACCTTCGCACCCTGGGAGAGAATGGGACTTCCTTTAACTGTTCCAATACACATAATCTCGTAACAGGGGAGAAGGTAGATGGTTGGGAGCCGGGAGTGTGGGATGAAGTGAACGGCGATCCCAGTGAATCCGCAGCGAGCCCTGGGGGCCGGGTCATTGATTGGATGGAGAAAATAAATTCCTCCTCATCCCGGTCTTCCCTTACTCCGGACATGAGGAGGAATTTATTTACTCCGAGGTTAGCGAATCTGTGGAATTCTTTACTGCAGAGAGCTACAGAGGCTGGGTCATTAAGTGTGTTCAAGGCTGAGAGAGACAGGTTTTTAATCAAATAATGGTTATGAGAATAAGGTGGGAAAGTGGAGTCGAGGATTATCACATGATACCAGGTGTGATCACATTGAATGCTGAAGCAGACTCGATGGGCCGAATGGCCAATGCCTGCTCCCTTGTCTTACGTCAGGAAACGCTTAGTTGCTGCCTTCCCCCTCCTTCAATCGACATTAATCGCAGAAGCGCGCATAGGGGGTCTGTGCAGGATTTACACTTGGAAAACTCAGGTTATTCCTCCACCTCCTCCTCGTCCCTCAGCCCATTCATTGTCCTCTGCTTGAAATATTTATGCAACTTTCCCTTCAAAGACACACATAGAATTTACAGTGCAGAAGGAGGCCATTCGACCCATCGAGTCTGCACCGGCTCTTGGAAAGAGCACCCTACCCAAGCCCACACCTCCACCCTATCCCCGTTACCCAGTAACCCCACCCAACACTAAGGGCAATTTTGGACACTAAGGGCAATTTCTGATGGCCAATCCACCTAACCTGCACATCTTTGGACTGTGGGAGGAAACCGGAGCACCCGGAGGAAACCCACGCACACACGGGGAGGACGTGCAGACTCCGCACAGACAGTGACCCAAGCCAGGAATCGAACCTGGGACCCTGGAGCTGTGAAGCAACTGTGCTAACCACTGTGCTACCGTGCTGCCCACAATGGTGGACGAGGGTCGCTGCTTCAAACTATTTTTAGCCGCAAACGTCCTGCACTTCACACAGCCCTGCGAAAATATTCCTCCGAACCTTGTGGTGACAATTGTATGTTGCGGAATGGGGGAAACTCGGTCCTGGCTGGTCCCTGCCTGTTCCGGTCCACACGTTATCCCATACCCATGTGGTGGCTGGCCTGTCTTCAACTTGGCTGCTTAATTTCCCACATCACAGCCAGTCAACTGCAGTCACTATTGGAAAGTGTTTCGGGACATGCTCAGTCTGCGAAAGACGTATACAAACGGAAGTCTTCATCGCGAGCTCTCAATCAAGCCGTCCCAGTCAGTACTTACAAAAGTATCAAAATAGTGTCCAAATACTACAATTCATCAGAACGTAGGGTTTCTGAACTGGGCCAGGCCATTCAGCCCCTCATTCCAGTAAGGGCAGAGCTGATCCGGTAATTGTGGTCATTCCTCCACCTTCCTGTCTGCCCCACAGCACCTTCACGCCCTTGTCCATTAAACATCTGTCCACCTCTGCCTTGAATACATTCAATGACCCGGCCCCCTCTGCTTGCTGCGGATTCATGTTCACTTCATCCCAAACTTCCTGCTCCCTCACCTCCCAACCATCCACCTGGTCCCTCTGCTCCCCACCGTCTAACTCCTCCCTCTGCCCCCAACCATCCACCTTCTCCCCCTCCTCCCAACCATCCACCTTCTCCCTTTCCTCCCAACCATCCATCTTCTCCCACTGCCCCCAACCATCCACCTCCTCCCCTCTCCTCCCAACCATCCACCTTCTCCCTCTCCCCCCAACCATCCACCTTCTCCCTCTGCCCCAACCATCCACCTCCTTCCCTCTCCTCCCAACCATCCACCTTCTCCCTCTCCTCCCAACCATCCACCTCCTCCCCTCTCCTCCCAACCATCCACCTTCTCCCTCTCCTCCCAACCATCCATCTTCTCCCTCTGCCCCCAACCATCCACCTCCTCCCCTCTCCTCCCAACCATCCACCTTCTCCCTCTCCTCCCAACCATCCACCTTCTCCCTCTGCCCCAACCATCCACCTCCTTCCCTCTCCTCCCAACCATCCACCTTCTCCCTCTCCTCCCAACCATCCACCTCCTCCCCTCTCCTCCCAACCAACCACCTTCTCCCTCTCCTCCCAACCATCCACCTTCTCCCTCTCCTCCCAACCATCCACCTTCGCCCCTCTTCTCCCAACCATCCACCTTCTCCCTCTGCCCCAACCATCCACCTTCTCCCTCTCCTCCCAACCAACCACCTTCTCCCTCTCCTCCCAACCATCCACCTTCTCCCTCTCCTCCAACCATCCACCTTCTCCCTCTCCTCCCAACCATCCACCTTCTCCCTCTCCTCCCAACCAACCACCTTCTCCCTCTCCTCCCAACCAACCACCTTCTCCCTCTCCTCCCAACCAACTACCTTCTCCCTCTCCTCCCAACCATCCACCTTCGCCCCTCTTCTCCCAACCATCCACCTTCTCCCTCTGCCTCAACCATCCACCTTCTCCCTCTCCTCCCACCATCCACCTTCTCTCTCTCCTTCCAACCATCCACCTCCTCCCCTCTGCTCCCAACCATCCACCTTCTCCCTCTCCTCCCAACCATCCACCTTCTCCCTCTCCTCCCAACCATCCACCTTCTCCCTCTGCCCCCAACCATCCACCTTCTCCCTCTCCTCCCAACCATCCACCTCCTCCCCTCTGCTCCCAACCATCCACCTTCTCCCTCTCCTCCCAACCATCCACCTTCTCCCTCTCCTCCCAACCATCCACCTTCTCCCTCTGCCTCAACCATCCACCCTCTCCTCCCAACCATCCACCTTCTCCCTCTCCTCCCAACCATCCACCTTCTCCCTCTGCCCCCAACCATCCACCTTCTCCCTCTCCTCCCAACCATCCACCTTCTCCCTCTCCTCCCAACCAACCACCTTATCCCTCTCCTCCCAACCAACCACCTTCTCCCTCTCCTCCAACCATCCACCTTCTCCCTCTCCTCCCAACCAACCACCTTCTCCCTCTCCTCCCAACCAACCACCTCCTCCCCTCTCCTCCCAACCATCCACCTTCTCCCTCTCCTCCCAACCATCCACCTTCTCCCTCTGCCCCAACCATTTATCTTCTGCCCTTTGTGCCGTCTTGTAGCGCAGTTCAGTCCAAAGGAGTTTCCCAAACATGCTGGCAGCCTCTTTCGAACTGAACCCAGTGCAGAGCACGAGATGCGGAGTAAACATCCTTTCTGACAAGTTTCCTGACACTATCAGTGTAGTGGTATGTTCTATGGTTAGATGGCTTTTGTTTCGGTGCAACATCGTGGGCCGAAGGGCCTGTACTGCGCTGTATTGTTCTATGTTCTATGGTAATGACGCTGGACGAGGCTTCCAGAGGGACCAGGCTAATACTCCGGCTACGGGATTCGAGTCTCGCCAGGGCAGCTGGTGGAATTTAAATTTATTCAATAAAGATCTGGAATTCCGTCATGGTGACCGCGAAAACCATCATCGCTGATTGTTGGAAAGATCCTCCTGGTTCATCAACGAAAGTCTTCACTGGTCTAGAAATGGCCGAATGAAAAGCTCAGTTCAAAGAGGCAATTAGGGATGGGGAATAAATGTCGGCCCAGGCAGCGATGCCCCACATCCCTGGAAACATCCCCACCTTGACTTGTGCTATATTGCCACGTCCAGCAACACTTCATTTTGAGTTTGTTCATTTGCAGCCTAGGAAATTCCCTCCGTTGCCTCCCCTCCTCCCCCTCCCTCCACCGTGCTAACCTCTCATCTCCTTCGAGGTGCCTGCCTGTCCCAGGTTCTTGCCACCTAGACGTCCTTCACTCCCGCCATTGTCAGCGCTGGCTTCAGTAGATTGGGCTCCCTCCGCCCCTCTCAAACCTTGCAAACCCACAACCTCTCCCACCGAGGAGGACAAGGGCAGCAGATTCATGGCAACATTACAACCTGGAAATTACCATCCCCACTTGGAAATATATCCCCCGTTCCTTCACTGTCGCTGGGTAAAAATCCTGGAGCTCCCTCCCTAATAGCAGTGGGTGTACCTATACCACAGTCTACTCTCCACCATCAGCAAAGTGATGTGCTATCAAACGGCACTTACTCGGCAATAACCTGTTCACGGGCGTTCAGTCTGGTTCCGCCGGCGTCACTCAGCTCCTGACCTCATTACAGCCTTGGTTTAAACATGGACAAAAGTGCTGAATGCCAGAGGTGAGGTGAGAGTGATTGCCCTGGACATCAAGGCAGCATTTGACCGAGTACGGCATCAAGGAGCCCAAGCTAAACTGGACTCAATGGGAATCAGGAGTAAACCTCTCAATTGGTTGGAGTCACGCCTGGCACAAAGGAAGATGGTTGTGATGGTTGGAGGTCAATCATCTCATCTCCAGGACATCATTGCAGGAGTTCCTCAGGGCAGTGTCCCAGGCCCAACCATCTTCAGGTGCTTCATCAATGAGCTGCCTTCCATCATAAGGTCAGAAGTGGGGATGTTTGCGGATGAATGCAGAATGTTCAGCACCATTCGCCACTCCTCAGAGAATAAAGCAATCAGTGTCCAAATGCAGCAAACCTGGACAATATCCAGGCTTGGGCTGACAAGTGGCAAGTTACATTCGCGACACACTAGTGTCAAGCAATGACCATCTCCTATAGGAGAGGATCTAACCATCGCCCCATGACATTCAATGGCGTTACATTCGCTGAATCGCCAACAATCACCATCCTGGGGGTTATCTTTGATCATAAACTAACCTGGGCTCGCCATATTAATACTGTGGCTACCTGGGCTGGTCAAAGGCCAGGAATTCTACCGTGATTAACTCACCTCCTGACCCCCAGAACCTGCCCACCATCTACAAGGCACAAGTCAGGAGTGTAATAGAATACTCTCCACTGCCTGGATGAGTGCAGCTCAAACAGCACTCAAGAAGCCCGACACCAGCCAGGACAAAGCAGCCCGCTTGATTGCTCCTCCTTTCACAATCATTCAAACCCTCCATCACGACGAACAGTGGCAGCCTTGCGTACCATCGACAAGATGCACTGCAGTAACTCACCAAGGTTCCTTCGACAGCAGCTTCCAAACCCATGACCACGAGCATCTGGAAGGACAAGAGCAGCAGATACCTGAGAACCCTACCACCTGGAGGTTCCCCGCCAAGTCACTCAGCAGCCTGATATGGAAATATATCGCCGTTCCTTCGCTGCCGCTGGGGAAAATCCTGGAACTCCCTCCCTAACAGCACAGTGGGTATACCTACACCTCAGGGATTGCAGTGGTTCAAGAAGGGAACTCACCACCACCTTCTGAAGGGCAACTTGGGCTGTGCAATAAATGCCGGCCTAACCGCGACGCATCATCCTCCCTTAAATTAATTTTTTTTAAATGTGGGATTTGAGCATCTCGATGGATAATTTTTTTTAAACCTCGTCCGTGATGGTTTGCCCATTACGCAGCAGCAGCTGCCTCCAGCAGATGTGTGGGACAGTTGGCCAGCAAGTAGTGCCCATTGGTCGGGTAGGTGGTTCAGAGGTGCTCCCAAACATCAAACCCCCCCAGCAGTTTAGTGTCTGTTGCTAAACTGCCCCCCTCCCCGTCCTCTTATTTTCTAAATTTGAAGTACCCAATTCTTTTTTTTCCAATTAAGGGACAATTTAGCGTGGCCAATCCACCTACCCTGCACATTTTTGGGTTGTGGGGGTGAGACCCACGCAGACACGGGGAGAATGTGCAAACTCCGCACGGACAGTGACCCAGAGCCGGGATCAACCCAGCAGTGAGGCAGCAGTGCTAACCACTGAGCCCACAGCGCCACCGTTATTTTTGATGTGCTTTCTTTCCATCAGGCTTGCCAACCCAGGAGGAGTCATTCAGCCCTTCCCCCTCTGCTCGCTCCTGGAAAAAGCTCCAACGAACCACCTGCTCTTTCCCCGTAGGCCCTGCAGAAATTCCTCTCGCTCTTTTGGAAGCTGCCCTCAAATCTGCTTCCACCTTCCTTTGAGGCGGAATATGCCCTCTCGACAACCCGTTGCTTAAAAATAATTTTTCAATCCCTCACCTCCTCTCTGGTTCTCTCACTGACGGGTTTCAGTCCATGTCCGTGTTTGGGCAGCACGGTAGCACAAGTGGATAGCACTGTGGCTTCACAGCGCCAGGGTCCCAGGTTCGATTCCCCGCTGGGTCACTGACTATGAGGCGTCTGCACGTTCTCCCCGTGTCTGCGTGGGTTTCCTCCGGGTGCTCCGGTTTCCTCCCACAGTCCAAAGACGTGCAGGTTGGGTGGATTGGCCATGATAAATAGCCCTTAGTGACCAAAACGGTTAGGAGGGGTTATTGGGTTGCGGGGATGGGATGGAAGTGAGGGCTTAAGTAGGTCAGTGCAGACTCGATGGGCCGAATGGTCTCCTTCTGCACTATATGTTTTATGTTCTATGTGTCCTCTTGTTACAGAGCCTTCTTGCCTCTGGAAACAGTCTCTTGGTTGTACAGGACCTGAATATCGCTGAAAAGTGAGACATGGCGATGCTTTTGCATCCCGCGCTCATCGGTACAAACACAAGAATGCCAAATTTCAAAGGGTCGCAGCGATTTTTTTTCAAGTCCTTTATTATTGAGATTTTACATTTTATGAAATAACGCAACAAAGTTACAAAATAATACAGCGTCCAAAGCGAGGGAAGGGGAAAGACCAGAAAGGGCTTAACCCGCACGAGCGCAGTATGGACAGGAGAACAACATCACAATTGGCTGAACACCATTATTAGGCAGAAGTAGATGCCCTCATTGCCCCACCACAGACCGAGGGAGAAACAGGATAAGATCAGGCAAACAGGACAAAACAGCGCACCACCCCTCCTGCCGCACAGCCCTGCAGCCATCACCGAGATCAGGATAAACCTCCCACGCCGTGAGCGGGTGTGCACCAGCATACATCCCCCTCAACTCCAGCAGCGACGACAGCACCATTGACCCAACATGGTGACACTGGTTAGCACCGCTGCCTCACAGCACCAGGGACCCAGATTCAATTCCGGCCTTGGGTGACTGTGTGGAGTTTGCCTGTTCTCCCCGTGTCTGCGTGGCTTTCCTCCATGTGCTCTGGTTTCCTCCCACAGTCCAAAGGTGTGCAGGTTAGGTGGATTGGCCGAGATCAATGAACAGGATTACGAGGATAGTGGGAGGGTGGGTGCAGGCTTGATGGACCGAATGGCGTCTGTTGCCTTTTATACCTGCTATAAATATGGCAGTCAGTAAGGCTGCCCTTCTTTCTTTAGATATCGATACTATATTATTTTCAGAGTCGCCAGGTATCAAATGATACCACCACAAGGTTCAACCGGATATCGATCAAAGAGCCAAACAACCAGTCAGTTAGTTCAAGATCAATGGTACTTTATTTACACACAAAATTAACTTACACATGCAACATAAACACTACTAGTTAAACTACACCTAACAACTATGACAACCTGTACTTAACTTCAGGCACCTGGCTAAGGTCAGAGGAACAGTGGCCGTTGTTCGAATCTGGATCTACTGGGTCTGGAAAAGTAACTGCTGCCCAGCTGGGCTCATCCGTCTGGTAGCGGGCGCTGAACTTGGACTTGCTTCTGATCGTGGTGCTGCGATTGGAGGTGGACGTTGCCAGAGCACCAGGTCCAAAAGAGCTCAAACACATGGCAGTGTCTCTCTTTATCCTTGGGGAGTATCGCGCTCTTTTGTGCGGTCCTTAGGTTTGGACCCAATTAATTGGGCAGCTTCTCGATCACTGCCTTCGATCTGAGTCAATAAAGGGGCGGGTGCCTTGATGGCTGGGCGTGTCCTAAGCGATCAATGACCTTGCTGTTTATGCTTCCTGAGTAAAGTGAGTGGCGCCAAAATGTCTGGACTTGTATCGGTTCCCTGAGTATCAGTCCTTTGTCTTACGGAGATGGGTCATTAAAATGCTAATCGGCTGGGGGTTTCGATGCTGTCTGGATTCTCTGCTCATGAATATAAATGCAGGCTCTGTGCCTGCCCGAATCTTACATTGTCCATATTTCCCTTTAGGCTTTGCGAGCGTCCATGTTTCTTGTTGTAAGTGGCCATCCCAGATGGCTACACCTCCTTCTGCACTGCTGGGATTCTATGGATTCCACTTCCTTCTCTTTCCGATTTTAGATCACCCACACCCATGCAGTGATTTTTACGAGGGGAGAAAGGGGTGCTGATTGGTTGTTAGTCGACTCTGACTGGCCAACGCTTTGCCATGGAGATAGCAACAAGGACCTCTCGTTTCCCGGTTTATGAAATTTGGCATTCTTGGGTTTGTCCTGATGAGTGCCGGGCACAAAGCTTCAATGAGATTTCTCCCTCAAACACTTTGTCAAAGCCTTCATGACTTTGAACAACCCTATTAATCTCCCAAAGTGTGGAGAGCAATCCCAGGTTCCCCGCCCACAAATCTCTCCGTGTAAGTAAATTCCCTCGTACCCGCTCCTGTTCTGGTGAATCTCTCCAAGACCTTGATGCCTTTGTGAAAAGCGTGGAGCCCGGCAGTGGACACAGTCCAACCAGCCGGGGTCTAAACAGTGGTTAGTAAAAGTTTTGCTCTTTGTGACGTTTTTCCTCAGAATCCAGTGCTGCCGCCAACAATCACCGATCAGATCCGACTCTGGGAGCTGGAGAGGGACCGACTGCAATTCACGGAAGGTGGGTCCCTGTTACTTTCAGTTGTGTCCCATTGAGAGCAGGGAATGGGGAGGGGGGGTACAACAGAGGGGACCGGCCTGGGAGAGAGTGGGGGGGGGGGGGTGATCACAGTTTATTTACCCTTGAATCAGAGATATACAGCAGGCTTCAGGACAGCACGAGGCTCGTTGGGTACGCTGGGGTGTGTATATGGCGGATTAAGCAAGGGTCACATGGGTACGTAGGAGGGGATATGCAACTGGAATCAAGGATACTTCAGGGACATGTGGATAGGGATCCATGCTGGATCCGAGAAACTGTATGGGCCGGGGAATATAGAGGAAGAGGGTTATGTTAGACTTTGAGTACACAGGCATTGAGGTACATGCTGGGTCGGGGTACACAGTGTGGATAGGGGTAGACAGACGGGTACACTGGGCATGGAGGTACATGTTGGGTCAGGGGTACACAGTGTGGATAGGGGTAGATAGACGGGTACACTGGGCATTGAGGTACATGCTGGGTCAGGGGTACACAGTGTGGATAGGGGTAGACAGACGGGTACACTGGGCATTGAGGTACATGCTGGGTCAGGGGTACACAGTGTGAATAGGGGTAGACAGATGGGTACACTGGGGTTGGTTTAGCACACTGGGCCAATAGCTGGCTTTTAAAGCAGACCAAGGCAGGCCAGCAGCACGGTTCAATTCCCGTACCAGCCTCCCCAAACAGGCGCCGGAATGTGGCGACTAGGGGCTTTTCACAGTAACTTCATTGAAGCCTACTCGTGACAATAAGCGATTTCATTTTCATTTTTTCACTGGGCATTGAGGTACATGCTGGGTCAGGGGTACACAGTGTGAATAGGGGTAGACAGACGGGTACACTGGGCATTGAGGTACATGCTGGGTCAGGGGTACACAGTGTGGATAGGGGTAGACAGACGGGTACACTGGGCATGGAGGTACATGCTGGGTCAGGGGTACACAGTGTGGATAGGGGTAGACAGACGGGTACACTGGGCATTGAGGTACATCCTGGGTCAGGGGTACACAGTGTGGATAGGGGTAGACAGACAGGTACACTGGACATGGAGGTACATGCTGGGTCAGGGGTACACAGTGTGAATAGGGGTAGACAGACGGGTACACTGGGCATGGAGGTACATGCTTGGTCAGGGGTACACAGTGTGAATAGGGGTAGACAGACGGGTACACTGGGCATTGAGGTACATGCTGGGTCGGGGTACACAGTGTGGATAGGGGTAGACAGACGGGTACACTGGGCATGGAGGTACATGTTGGGTCAGGGGTACACAGTGTGGATAGGGGTAGACAGACGGGTACACTGGGCATGGAGGTACATGTTGGGTCAGGGGTACACAGTGTGGATAGGGGTAGACAGACGGGTACACTGGGCATGGAGGTACATGTTGGGTCAGGGGTACACAGTGTGGATAGGGGTAGACAGACGGGTACACTGGGCATGGAGGTACATGTTGGGTCAGGGGTACACAGTGTGGATAGGGGTAGACAGACGGGTACACTGGGCATTGAGGTACATGCTGGGTCAGGGGTACACAGTGTGGATAGGGGTAGACAGACGGGTACACTGGGCATGGAGGTACATGCTTGGTCAGGGGTACACAGTGTGAATAGGGGTAGACAGACGGGTACACTGGGCATTGAGGTACATGCTGGGTCAGGGGTACACAGTGTGGATAGGTGTAGACAGACGGGTACACTGGGCATTGATGTACATGCTGGGTCAGGGGTACACAGTGTGAATAGGGGTAGACAAACGGGTACACTGGGCATGGAGGTACATGCTGGGTCAGGGGTACACAGTGGATAGGGGTAGACAGATGGGTACACTGGGCATTGAGGTACATCCTGGGTCAGGGGTACACAGTGTGAATAGGGGTAGACAAATGGGTACACTGGGCATGGAGGTACATGCTGGGTCAGGGGTACACAGTGTGAATAGGGGTAGACAAACGGGTACACTGGGCATGGAGGTACATGCTGGGTCAGGGGTACACTGTGAATAGGGGTAGACAGACGGGTACACTGGGCATTGAGGTACATGCTGGGTCAGGGGTACACAGTGTGAATAGGGGTAGACAGACGGGTACACTGGGCATTGATGTACATGCTGGGTCAGGGGTACACAGTGTGGATAGGGGTAGACAGACGGGTACACTGGGCATTGAGGTACATGCTGGGTCAGGGGTACACAGTGTGGATAGGGGTAGACAGACGGGTACACTGGGCATTGAGGTACATGCTGGGTCAGGGGTACACAGTGTGGATAGGGGTAGACAGACGGGTACACTGGGCATTGAGGTACATGCTGGGTCAGGGGTACACAGTGTGGATAGGGGTAGACAGATGGGTACACTGGGCATTGAGGTACATGCTGGGTCAGGGGTACACTGTGGAGTGGTGTAAGCAGATGGGTGAGGAATTGCAGGGTACACAACGGAACTTACACCCTCAGTGAGGATCATGACAGTTGGGGGAAAATAGACTGGGAATCAGTCTAGATCATCAGGAAAAAGACAGCAGAGTTCTGTAAGCTCCACAGACTGGAGGTTGGGCTGGTGGTCACACACTCTGCACTTTGTGGCCAATGCCAGACATTTATTGAAGCGGAAACGTTGTAACATTTCTACTCTTATTCTCCACCCCCCTCCCTTTCTCTCTCCCCCCTCTTTCTCTCTCTCTAGGTGTATTATACAACCAGTTTCTCTCCCAAGTGGATTTTGAACTGCTCCGGAACTACGCCCGGGACCTGGGCGTACTTGTCTGGGAGAATCCCTCCAAGAGACTGATGGTCGTTACTCCTGGGGGCCACCCGGATGTCAAGCGTTTCTGGAAGAGGCAGAAACATACCTGACGAGCAGGAGGGGACCGAAGGAGTGCTCACTGCGGGAAGGCCCTGGGCTTCCCCAGGTGCTGCCGGGTGGAGACCAGGACACCCGGTCGGCCAGCCAAATTAACCCGGGTTCCGGAGCCGGTCACTGCAGGAAGCTGAAGGCAGCCTGCGGTGAAAAGAGACTTGATCAAATAAGAGCCTGTTTGTCCTTTCTATGTGTCGCGTGCCATTTTTTTTTCAATAAAAGCTGAAGGAGGGGAAAACTCTTTCCTAAAACAAGAGAGAATGATGATTTAACACCCGCTCGGTAAGTCCGACACCGACAGATGAACACGGTCTGCTTTAAAAAAAAAACTGCCGTAAACTCTGAGCAGGTGGTGGCCTTGTGTGCTGTGGCACTTCAAGTGCTCATCTAAATGCTCCTTAAATGTTGTGAGGATTCCCGCCTCTCCCACCCTTTCAGGCAGTGAGTTCCAGACTCCCACCACCCTCTGGGAGAAAAAGGTTTTCATCAAATACCCTCTAAATCTCCTATCCCTTACCTTAAATCTATGACCTCTGGTGATTGGCCCCGCTACTAAGGTGAAAGGTTTTCTTCCTACCTATCCTATTTCTGTCCCTCATAATTTGATACACCTCAATCAGGTCCCCCTCTCAGCCTTCTCTGCTCCAAGGAAAACACCACCAGCCTGCCCAGTTCCTCTTGATAGCTGAAATGCTCAATCCCAGGCAACATCCTGGTGAATCTCCTCTGCCCCCTCTCCTGCGCAGTCACATCCTTCCTACAGTGTGGTGACTAGAACTGCGCACAGTACTCTAGCTGGGGCCTATCCAGAGTTTTATACAGCCCCATCATAACCTCTCTGCTGTTATAATCTACGCCTTGTCTAACAAAGGCAAGTATCCCATATGCCATCTCAACCACTGCCTTCAGGGACCTATGGACATGCACCCCGAGGACCCTCTGGTTCACTGTACTTCCGAGCGTCCTACAGTTCATTATGTATTCCCTTGTATTGTTAGTCCTCCCGAAATCCATCACACACGGTTAAATTCAGGGTTTGCTGGGCAGCACGGTGGCCTGGTGGGTTAGTACTGCTGCCTCACGGCGCTGAGGTCCCAGGTCCCATCCCGGCTCTGGGTCACTGGCCGTGTGGAGTTTGCACATTCTCCCCGTGTTTGCATGGGTTCCGCCCCCACAACTTACTGATCCGACCTACTACATTCAAATAAAATCTGGAATAAAAAAACGATGTTGGTCGTGGTGACTGGTTGTTTCGGGCAGACAATCAAAATAAATGTTAATGGGATGCAGACCAGAATGCAAGGTAGTCAGAAGCTGTGCTTCAGCTGCACAAAGCCCTGGCTAGACTACATTCTACCTGAGGAAGGAGCTGCGCTCTGAAAGCTAGTGATTCGAAATAAACCTGTTGGACTTTAACCTGGTGTTGTTGGAAGATTTCTGGATGTGCTCACCCCAGTCCAATGCCGGCATCTCCACGTCAAGAATACATCTGGAATGCTGTTAGCAGCCCTGTGCACCACCCCCCCAGCACGGATATGATGGCCTTGGAGGGAGTGCAGTGTAGAATTAGCTGAATGCTCCACCCCCCGCAGTCTAAAAGGTGAGATTACACAGACTTGGATAGCATTTCCCTATCCTTTAGAAACTGATGAGATGATTTGATCGTTGGATGGGGAGAAAATGGTGTCCACTGGCCAAGGAATCTGGGACTCGAAGGTATAGTCAGGAGAGAACCGAGGAAACACTCAAGCGAGTGAAGGGGAGATGGTGACGTAGTGGTAATTTCACAGGCCGAGTAATCCAGAGGCTATCGCTCTGAGGACACAGGTTCAAATCCTCCGCCCCCCCCCCCCCCCCCCGGTAGTTGGCGGTATTATGGACATTGGAGTAGGCCGTTCAGCCCATCAAACCTGCTCCACCATTCAGTTCCATCATGGCTGATCATCCACTATCCACTTTGATGACTTTTTCCCCACATTACTTTGAGCAATCTCAATTGCTACCTTAAACACACTCAATGACTGAGCCTCCACAGCCCTCTGAGGTAGAGAATTGCAAAGATCCACAGCCCTCTGAGCATAAAGAGGGATTCTCCTCACCTCGGTCCTAAGTGGCTTCCCCCTTATTTTGAAATTGTGTACCCTGATTCCAGATTCCCCAACCAGGGAAAATGTCTGCCTCCAACCTGTCTATTCCTTTAAGCATTTTGTAGGTTTCAGTGAATGGGCAGCAGGGTAGCACAGTGGTTAGCACTGTTGCTTCACAGCGCCAGGGTCCCAGGTTCAATTCCCGGCTTGGGTTGCTGTCTGTGTAGTCTGTACGTTCTCCCCGTGTGTGCGTGGGTTTGCTCCGGTTTCCTCCCACAAGTCCCGAAAGACGTGCTGTTATGTAATTTGGACATTCTGAATACCCTCTCTGTGTACCCGAACAGGTGCTGGAGGGTGGCGATTAGGGCCTTTTCACAGTAACTTCATTGCAGTGTTAATGTAAGCCTACTTGTGACAATAAAGATTATTATTATTAAAAATCACCTCTCATTCTCCGGAGAGAATACAGGCTCGGTTTTTCCAATCTCTCTTCGTCAGACAGATCCGCCAATCCCAGAACAAGTCCCATGAATCTTCGTTGCACCCTCTGTATGGCAATAATATCCTCTCTGAAGTAAGGGGACCAAAACTGTACACAGTACACCAGGTGAGGTCTAACCAAACTGCTATACAATTGATCAAGACCTCAGTACTCCTGTAACCAATCCTCATGTGATTAAGGCTAACATACCATTATTCTTCCTATTGGCTGCTGCATCTGTGTTCGCCTTCAGTGACTTATGGACAAGAGCACCAGATTCTATTGTACATCTACACTTCCTAATTTCTTATCCATGATGTGGAGATGCCGGCGTTGGACTGGGGTGAGCACAGTACGAAGTCTTACACCAGGTTAAAGTCCAACAGGTTTGTTTTGATGTCACTAGCTTTCGGAGCACTGCTCCTTCCTCAGGTGAATGAAGAGGTATGTTCCAGAAACACATATATAGACAAATTCAAAGATGCCAAACAATGCTAGGAATGCGAGCATTAGCAGGTGATTAAATCTTTACAGATCCAGAGATGGGGTGACCCCAGGGTAAAGAGGTGTGAATTGTCTCAAGTCAGGACAGTTGGTAGGATTTCGCAGGCCAGATGGTGGGGGATGAATGTAATGTGACATGAATCCCAGGTCCCGGTTGAGGCCGCACTCCTGTGTGCGGAACTTGGCTATAAGTTTCTGCTCGGCGATTCTGCGTTGTCGCAGGTCCTGAAGGCTGCCTTGGAGAACGCTTACCCGGAGATCAGAGGCTGAATGCCCTTGACTGCTGAAGTGTTCCCCGACTGGAAGGGAACATTCCTGCCTGGTGATTGTTGCGCGATGTCCGTTCATTCGTTGTCGCAGCGTCTGCGTGGTCTCGCCAATGTACCACGCTTCGGGACATCCTTTCCTGCAGCGTATGAGGTAGACAACGTTGGCCGAGTCGCACGAGTATGTACCGCGTTTCTTATCAGTTTCTTATTTCTTATCAGTTAGGAAATACTCTGTTCATCTGTTCCTTCAACCAAGATGGATTATCTCACATTTTTCCCCATTTTATTCCATCTACCATGTTCTTGCCCACTTACTAAGTCTGTCCAAATCCTCTGTAGCCCCTTTACATCTTCACAACACACATTTCCATCCAGTTTTGTATCATCTGTGAACTTGGAAATATTACATTTGGTCCCCAAATCACTGATATTGTGAACAGCTGGGGCCCAAGTATTGGTCCTTGCAGTAGCCCACTAACCACACAGCCGGCCAATGCAAGAGTGACCCATTTATTCCTACTCTCTGTTTTCTACCTGTTGGCCAATCCTTAATTCATGCCAGCGTATTACCCCCTATCCCATCTGCTTTAATTTTTCTTGGCAACCTCCTGTAGCGGAACTTTTATCAAAAGCCTTCTGAAAATCAAAAAAATTACTGGGCTGGATTCTCCCATAATGGGACTATGTCCCCACGCCGACGTAAAAACGATGGAGTTAGGGCGGCATGTGGCACAGTGATTAGCACGGGGGCTACGGCGCTGAGGACCCGAGTTCGATCCCGGCCCTGGGTCACTGTCCGTGTGGAGTTTGCACATTCTCCCCGTGTTTGCGTGGGTTTCACCCCCACAACAGGTTAGGTGTAGGGTAGGTGGATTGGCCACGCTAAATTGCCCCTTAATTGGAAAAAACATAATTGGATACTCTAAATTTATGTCAAAAAAACGGTGGAGTTTCACTCCAGAAATTCCAAGAAACAAGTTGAGCTAATTCAATGCCCAGCAGGGACCCGGAGTAAATCTCGCAGCTTTAGTTGTGGATACGGGCTCCCCGCACTTCCAGTTTGGAGTCCGCGCATGCACTCGGTGGCCTCCAGCACCACGCCGAGCTCCATGGCGAATTCGGACCACGGAGCCAGACGGAAAAATGAGACCCCACCCCCACGATCGGCCGTACGCTCGAGCATCAGACCATGCGGATCTATCCCCCGACCACCTATAATGCCCCCCCCCCCCCAGTGTCCAATCCCCGTGCCCCTGAACAGGGCAGCCGCGGACTGAGTCCGCAGCCGCCACGCCAGCATCCTGACCGGCAGTAGGTGGTTAGTTCCGCGCCATCAGGAAATCGGCCGGTTGGGAGCGGAGATTTACTGGGTGGGCCTCTGTCAATGGGCGGCGTACGTACTCCACGGCATACTCCGTGGTCACATCGATTTTCTGGTCCCGGAGAATCGGCGCCGGGTGGATTCTCCACCCCCGCGCCGGCCGCGATTTTGCCACGGGCCTGGGGAGAATCCAGCCCACTATGGCCGCTGTCTCCCGTTTATCAAGTTTGTGAGTAATATCCTCAAAAAAACAGGTTCATCATACATGATTTCCCATTCCTAAATCCATATTGACTATCCCGAATCAGATCATTATTATCCAACTGTTTCATTTATCACACGTTAAAATATATTCTAACATATTCCCTACCCCTGGTGTCAGTTGGGATTCGCGCCGCCCCAAAGGTGCGGAATCCTCCGCATCTTGGGGGGCCGAGCCCCAACCTTGAGGGGCTAGGCCTGTGCCGGACTAATTTCCGCCCCGCCAGCTGGCTGAAAAGGCCTTTGGTGCCCCGCCAGCTGGCGCGGAAATGACATCTCCGGGCAGCGCATGCGCGGGAGCGTCAGCGGCCGCTCACGGCATCCCCGCGAATGCGCAGTGGAGGGAGTCTCTTCTGCCTCCGCCATGGTGGAGACCATGGCGGAGGCGGAAGGGAAAGAGTGCCCCCACGGCACAGGCCCGCCCGCGGATCGGTGGGCCCCGATCGCAGGCCAGGCCACCGTGGGGGAGAGTGGCGGCCAGTAGAGGGGAATGGAGGCAGAAGCCACCAATAAGGTTTATAACATGGAACGTACGGGGTCGGTGAAGAGGGCTCGGATCTTTGCACACTTAAGGAGTTTGAAGGCGGGGTGGTCTTTCTGCAGGAGATGCACCTGGTAGTCTTTCCAAGATGGCGCCGGAGCGAGGCGACTTCTTGCAAGATGCGCCCAGCATACTCTCTAATTATCCTTCCTTCCCTTTGTATGGTGTGCATTGTTCGTACTGCATGCAAGAAACAATACTTTTCACTGAGTACTAATACATGTGACAATAATAACTCAAATCACAAAACCTCCGGGAGAGGGATCAGGTCAAGGAAGGGGTGGGTGGGTCAGTTATTTCACTCAGGGTTTGGCTCAAAGTCGTGGGGGGGGGGGGGCATCCTGTTGAGCAAGAGGACGGGGTTTGTAAGTCAAGGAAGTGTGTGATCCGAGGGGGAGATGCACGATAGGGGGTTGCTGTCGGGAAGTCGGTGGTGCCAGTGAATGTATGTGCACCGAATTGGGAAGACGTACCAGGGTTTGTGAAGGAGCTGCTGGGAGTGATTCCGGCCTTGGCCACGCACCGGTAGTGTGGAAAGGAATGGGTATGGTGGACCCAGGGAGATTTAAGTATCCGGGGGGGAGAGGGAGTACTCCTTCTTCTCGCACGTGGCATCAGCAGAGTGGCAGAGGATATCGAGGGGGGGGGGGGGGGGGGGTTAGGGAGCACCGGATGTTGTTGTATGCAGGCGACCTGCTGTTGTACGTGACAGACTTGCTGGAGAGTATGTGTAAAATTATGGGCTTATTAGAGAGGTTCGGGGCCTTCTTGGATTATAAGTTGAACGTGGGGACAAGTGAGGTGTTTCCAGTGGACAAGGTGGGTTGGGGAGTGTGGTAGTCACCACTGTTGTATATATTAGGTGATTTGTGGTAAGGCCTCTGTACTACAGGTACGGGGGTAGTTCCCTGCCTGCTGGCTCCACCCAGTAGACGGAGTATAAATATGTGTGCTCCCGTAAAGCAGCCATTTCGCCAGCTGCTGTAGGAGGCCACACATCTTAGTGTAATAAGGCCTCGATTACATCCTACTCTCGTCTTTGTGTAATTGATCGTGCATCAGGGAGCTAATTTAGGGTATTGCCATTTAAGGTAGTCAAGGATAGGTTTGGATATTTGAGGGCCCAGGTAACGGGGGAGAGGGCGACGATGTACAAATGGAACCTAACAAAGTTGGTGAAGGAGGTAAAGGAGGACTTTAGGAGATGGGATACGCTACACCTGACAATGGCGGGGAGTAAAAATGAATGTCCTGTCAAGGTTCCTATTCGTAATGCAGACGCTCCCGATCTTCATTCTGAAGTCCTTTTTCGAAAGCTGGACGCAGCGATCTCGGAGTTTATATGGGCGGGGAAGGTGCCTCGGGTAAAGAGGGCCCTGCTACAGAGGCAGAGAGAGGGGTTGGAGTTGCCGAATCTGTTGCACTATTACTGGCGGCGAATGTGGATAATGTGAGGGTGATGGTGGGAAGGAGAGGGGACGGAATGGGTTAGGACAGAGGAAGAGTCCTGTACGGGGTCCAGCCTGAGGGCCGTGGTGATGGCGGCGCCGAGGATATATACGGGGAGGCCGGCGGTACAGATCGTGAGTTGGGGAGAATGTTTCCCGGATTATTTATGTTTTTGTACTTTTGAATATCTTTGGAATAAAATACATTTTTTTAAAATGAATCTGATTGAAACTGCCTCTCTAATATTGTCTGTAAACATTAGATGCTTCGACCAGTTTGTAATAAAACTTGTTTGCCCGGCTGCCCTTACTCATGAGACGAATAAAGGACAAGAGTAGATTTGTGGTCATGCTCGATTTTATTGAAGAACCTTGGTCGGGATTCTCCGATCCTGCGCCGGGTCGGAGAATCCCTGTGGGGAGGCACGAATCTCACCCCGCCGCCGGCTTCCCTATTCTCCGCCGCCGTTTTGCAGGGGCCGGCGGGATTCCCGCCACGCCGGTCGGGGGCCGATGACAGCGGCCCCCTCCCGGCGATTCTCCGGGCCTCCATGGGCCGAGTGGCCGACACGTTAGGCCCAGTCCCGCCGGCGTGAATTACTCACCTCACACACAGGTAAGTGTGCGGGGACCGTCCTGGGGGGGGGGGGGGGTCCGACCCCAGGGGGGCGGGGGGGCCCACGGTGGCCTGGCCCGCGATCGGGGCCTACCGATCGGCGGGCGGGCTGGTTCCGTGGGGGCCTTCTTTCCTCCACACCAGCCCCTGTAGGTCTCCGCCATATTGCCCGGGGGCCGGCGCGGAGAAGGGAACCCCCGCGCACGCACGAAAATACGCCGGCCGTTCTGCGCATGCGCGGAAATACGCCGGCCATTCCGCGCATGCACGAACTCGCACCAGCCCTTCGCCGCAGGCAAAACCGGAGCCAATCACTCCGGTGTCAACCTAGGCCCCTAGAAAGGTGAGTATTCCTCACTTTCGGGGGCAGTTGACGCCGGAGTGGTTGGTGCCAGTTTTCTCACCGGCGTGGGGACATAGCCCCATCATTAGAGAATCCCGCCCCTTATTATCAAATTCTATTAAACAAACAACTATTAATCCTTAATATAAGTTATTTACACACTGTGCTGACTACCTGAGACTCTGATGCACCTGTGCAGTTGATCTTGGCCAGACTGCTCCATCATGTACGACTCTGTGTGGGTCTCACCCCCACAACCCAAAGATGAGGAGGGTAGGTGGATTGACCTCGCTAAATAGGCCCTTAATTGGAAAAATGAATTGGGTACTCTAAATTTTAAAAAAAAAATTCAAAATGTATATATTTATCTGTTGGACTGTCATACTGTCCTCCCAACTGTGGGAGAACAGCAACAACACACTGCATTTATATAGCACCTTAGACATAGTAAAACGGCGACAGAGTTTCATGGCAGAGGCTATCAGATGAAATTTGACAATGAGCCACCAGAAGGAGATGCCAGGCCGGGTGACCAAAAGGTCAGTCAAAGTGGTGGACTTTCGGGAGCGTCTTAAAGATGGAGAGTGAGGTAGAGACTCAGAGAGGTTAACGGAGGGCATTCCGGAGCTTAGGGCCTGGGCGACTGGAGCGAGGCGGTCAATGACGGGGTGAATCAAATTGGGGGTGAGTCGGGCCAGAATTGGGAGGAGGTCCATGAGAGCCGGAGAAGGGATGCGAAGCCTCTCCATTCACAACTACCTCGCTGCAGAGCCTCTTCATGTCAGCAGAGGTGGCAGGCAGTGGTGTTGCCACTGGACAAGAACTCGAGAGACTCTGCGTGATGCTCTGGGGACCTGGGTTCGAACCCCACCACGGAATTCAATAAAGACAAAAGTCCCATGGAACCATTGTGAATTGTTGGGAAAACCCACCTGGTTCACTAATGTCCCTTCAGGGAAGGAAATCTGCCATCCTTACTCTGGTCTGGCCTACACGTGACTCCAGACCCCACAGCAATGTGGCTGTCTCTTAAATGGCCAAGCGAGACACTCAATTCAAGGGTTATTAGGGACGGGTAATAAATGCTGGCCCAGTGGCAGCACGGTGGCACATTGGTTAGCACTGCTGCCTCACGGTGCCGAAGCCCCAGTTTCGATCCCGGCCCTGGGTCACTGTCCGTGTGGAGTTTGCACATTCTCCCCGTGTCTGCGTGGGTTTCACCCCCACAACCCAAAGATGTGCAGGCTAGGTATATTGGCCACACTAAATTGCCCCTTAATTGGAAAAAATTAATTGGATACTCTAAATTTATAATTTTTTAAAAAATGCTGGCCCAGCCGGCAACATCCACATCCCGTGAATGAGGTTTTTAAACAGACAGCCTCCAACGTCCTCCCTCAATCTGGCCCTAACCCTAATTCTCCCTGGGTGTGGCTGCCCCATCTCTCAACCGCTTTTGACAAACTTACTGAACTGCCTCGGTTCTACCTTACCTCCCATGGAAGTGTCCACTCCTGCCCACCTCCCTCACCCCCTATTCGACTGCAGTAGCCCGACTCCACGCCCAACCCCCCGTCCCACCCAGCACCCCCCCCCCTCCTCCCGCCTACCCCTCACTGTGACTACAGAACTTTTTCTAACATCCGATGCTCTCGGTATCGTTTCCGCTGGCACCTCACTTTTCTCAGCCCCATAGCAACACCGAGGCCTTTGACCCTGTATATCCGCTTCATGACAACAACATCTATTTCTATAATGCCACTAACGTGTTGGAAAGTTATAAAGCACTTTAGAGGAATGTTATGAAACAAAATTTGACATCCAGCCATGTGTGGAGACATTTGGGCGGCTTGGTCAGAAAGTTTTGAGGAGGGCCTTCAAAGAGGAGGAAGAGGTAAGAGAATTTTCTGATCTTCAGGCCAAGGTGGTAGGCCCAATGATGGAGCAAAGAGTACCCGGGGATGCATAAGAGGCCAGTGTATCACGAGGAGAGGACATCACAGAGATGGGGAGAGCACGGTCACAGGGAAAATTGAACCCTTAGGTTGAACAGTCCACAGCCAGGGGGCATAGATTTCGGATGAGAGGTTGGAGGTTTCAAGGTGATTTGAGGGGAGATATTTTCACCCTGAAAGTGATGGGGCTGCGAATCTGAGACTCATTGCTCGACAGAGATGTACAAATTTCTTGAAAATACAATTGAAGTGCTGCAACCTGCAAGGCTCCAGACCATAATACAGAAAGTGGGACTGGGCGACTGGGTAGCCGGCGCCGATGATTTGGGACCCCTTTATTTCACATGGATTTAACTTTGAGGCATTGCTGAACAGGGAGAGCCAATGCAGGGCAGCGTGTACAGGGGTGATGGGTGAACAGCACTTGGTTCACATGAGCTCTGGGGAAAGGGGGTGGTCTGCTAAATGGGAGGCCGGCCAGAGTGTTTGAGATGGACACGTCTGGAGGAAGGCCTAGGCGAGGATGTCAGTTCAAAAGGAACCGAGCAGATCGCTGTCACGATATGGGGTCAGAATATCAGCTCAGAGCCAAAGCTTTTTAAAAATAAATTTAGAGTACCCAATTCATTTTTTCCAATTAAGGGGCAATTTAGCGAGGCCAATCCACCTACCCTGCACATCTTTTGGGTTGTGGGGGTGAAACCCACGCAAACACGGGGAGAAAGTACAAACTCCACACGGACAGAGATCCAGAGCCGGGATCGAACCTGGAACCTCGGCACTGTGAGGCAGCAGTGCTAACCACCGCCCCACCGTGCTGCCCGTAGAGCCAAAGCTGACAGCACGGCTGCAAACTGGCTGATTCTGCCAGAGAAATGGATCAGAGAGAGGGATGGGCTCGGTAGCTAGGGAGCGGAGCACGTGGTGAGGACCGACGACAATGGGCGGTGGGATTTTCCAGCCTTTAATGCCAGCAGGATCTTCCCGCCGACGCGAATGGAGATCTCAATGTTTTTTCGAAATAAATTTGGAGTATGTAGTGCACAAAGACTCCGTGAGACGAATAGAGTGAAGTCGATGAGGCTTTATTAAGCGTGTCTGTTCCCCCGCAGCTCGATAGTAAACTGGCCTGCGGGGGAAGACTCCGGCTTCTTATACTCCGCCTTCAGGGCGGAGTTTGAGGTCAACGGCCAACCAGGACCCGGGATCTGTCAGCCAATGACACTAGTGCTTCCAGTCCCACATGACCCCCAATACATACTACCACAGAGTACCCAATTATTTTTTTTCCTATTAAGGGACAGTTTAGCCAATCCACCTAACCTGCACACCTTTGGGTTGTGGGGGTGAAACCCACGCAGACACAGGGAGAATGTGCAAACCCCACACGGACAGCGACCTGGAGCTGGGATCGAACCAGGGCCCTTGGCGCCGTGAGGCGGCAGTGCTAACCATTGCGCCATCATGCCGCCTGGCGATTTCAATGTTTGCCAGCTCTGCTGCAGGGAAACCACCAGCATGGGGGGGGGGGGGGGGGGGGGGGGGGCATGGAAATTTCAGCATATGAGTGGGATTTTCCAGCCCTGTCAACTGCTGGGATCATCCGGTCTTCCCAATATTTAATTGGAAACAAATTGCTCCTCATCCAGAACCGGATAAGCAAAGTGATAATTTGGCAACAATGGAGGAGTTGAGATAATTTTCATGATTGTACTGTGTCATGATTTTTATCGAGGTGCAAAGTGAGTTTACTGAGAGAATTGAAAACTAAACTGTACTGTTTTAAAGGAGATGAAGAAACAGTCTTGGGCGTGTAGATACCCAAATCTTTGAAGGTGGCTGATCGAGTTAATTTTCATGGTTACCCCTTGGTCAGAGGATGACGTTTATTCCGGGTCGTAAATTGCTGCCATCTCCGTGTGACTGAACAATTCCCCACACGCAGATCTTTGAGCAAATGGGCGGGATGTCTCATGAGGTAACAAGGTCCGGAGTACAGGGTGTGTTTCCTTTTCCTTTGTTCTCTGCTGCCACCCTGCATCACCTTTAAGACGCTGTGACCTAAAGTGTGACGCAGCTTGATGGACAAGTGCTGTCATTTTGAATGGTTGGCAGCGAGTACCTCCTGGTCATTAATGTCAATGCCGTGTCTTTGAAACATTTTGTTGTGCCTCGGGCAAGGAGTCAACTAACATTCTGGACAAAACACTCAAACTCTCGAATTATTGTACATCCTTCTATCAAGTTACCACAAAAGTATCAAACTCCAATACCAAAGATATCGAAACACTATTACACAGAGTATCAAACCTTTGATACATGCAGATTCTAAACATCTGCCTTACTTTCTTTCCACAAAGTATCTAACCTCTGACTTTGTCACACAGTAGGTCCTACCTGAATGGGGACAGAGTCCAGTAGCAGGCGAGATTAACCAGGTGTTTCACAGCACTCAGAGTGCTGAGGAACTGCCCGCTATCTAATGCCCATCCGGGTAGCTCGGGGGCCTTAGCAGTGAACTTCCCAATGAGACCGCACTTAGACCCGTTTTCTGCACTGAGAAGCTCTGCTCGCCGGATCTCTCGAGCTCCCGGCACGACCCCCGAGTCCCTCCAAGCTCCGAATCACTACAAAGGGGTCCCCAGGCACAGCTACCACAGGGCACACCCAGCCCGATCACTGCCGCACAAGAAATGCCAGTTTAGCTCCCTGGCAGTGCCAGCCTGGTACCCTGGCAGTCCCCCTGTCAGCTGGAAGTGCCACCTGGGCACCTTGACAGTGCCACACTTACACCCAGATGGTAGTGCCAGGGTGCCAGTCTGACAGTGCCAGAATGCCCAGGTGACAACAGCAGTGCCAGGGTACCACCCTACTCAGAGGGCATGGAGCGGGGTCTCCGATCTACTGGGAGAGCACCATGCTGTTCCGTCTGGTCCCCGTTTGTGGAGACCAGCATTCAACGGCGCTCACCTGAAGTCTCCAACGCAAGGGAGTTAGGCCCACGCATTGGGCAGATCTCGGGAAAGGATTTTAGAATGAGACTAGCGCACTATAGTCGAATAAAGGTGAAGCTTCCAGTCTCCTTCTTATACAGATCTTGCTGGCACTGTTCATGCTCTCAGTCATGTCCTCACAGGACAGGCACTAGTCAATCACTGTCTTTTAGTCATTAATGCTCAGGGAGTCGTGTCTCTCTCAGGGAGTCATGTTCTTCTCAGGAGCACGACACAGGGATCTGTGCTCAATCACGGTCCACTCGAGCCATACCAACAGCCATGTCTTACATGAGGTGACTGCCAATTGGCTCCTGTGCTCACTCCCAGGCCGCACATCCTGTTCTTTTCTGCAGATCACAGCAGTTTATGCTGATCCCACAATTCTTATGCTGACACAGTTAGCCTTTTGAACCATCGGGCTTTGCTGGTGTCTTCACGGACACCCATCAGGCTACAATGTTCTTTGTACTTTCCTAGAACACTGGTCATTTAAGAGTTGAGAAAACAGGACCTGGTGGAGGAGAGAGACACTTTCGGCCGTACGAACACAGTGTCCAGTGCATCGAAGTTGACTTGTGCCAATGGTGTCAAGAAGGATGATAATTATGGCAATAAATGCTGGCCTAGCCACATCCCTTTAATACATTTTTAAGAAACTAGTCTTTGTTCATTGGTCCTCCTATCGAATCTGGAGAGTGCAGCGGAGGTATTGCTGCTAGGATTTCGCACACACACTGATGTGTCTCTGTTACACAGTACGGGCTCGGACTGCAGTACAGGAGTGCGGCGATGACAACTGCTCTGTCCACTCAAAAATTGGTTGACTTGTGGAAGTCTTTGTTGTCAAACACCACCTGCTGTAGTTTGTAGAAGGCTACCTTGGTGCAACTAATTCAGTGTCGGAACTTCCCCTTCAATGGTGGGAGAGGTGTCTTCCAAGGTATGGGAAACGCTCAAATTATTCCAATGTTTCCCCTTCGACGTATGAAATGAAAATCGCTTATTGTCACAAGTAGGCTTCAAAAATGAAGTTACTGTGAAAAGCCCCTAGTCGCCACATTCCGGCGCCTGTTCGGGGAAGCTGGTACGGGAATCGAACCCGCGCTGCTGGCCTGCTTTAAAAGACAGCTATTTAGCCCTGTGCTAAACCAGCACGTATATACGAGGTGCAATATTTAGCTGACTAGATCTGGGTTAATATCTGTGTTTTATTTTACCAGTATTCAAGGGCGGACCGAGTCTCTTGCATGCAGATGTGAAGAGCTCGAGAGCAGTTTGTAATTCTGCTGCATACCCATTCTGCAGGCAACGATACCTGGACGATTTTCCGCATTATCAGGTTGTGGCTACTCTGAAACTGCATGATTATGCATCATGGCCAGATCAGGAGCACAAGTCTTCAGTGCTATAGTTGTTGTCAGGGCGCGTACATGCTTTGCAGTATCAAGTAGCTCTCAAACTTTTCTTGATGTCACGTGGTGAATCCTGATGACCAGAGATGGATCATCCTACGGCACTTCTGGCTGATGTGCTGTGATCCCCTGTCAATGAGGGTGATTTTGAGGCCTCGCCCTCCCCTTATTTGTTCAGTTGTCCCCCGCAGTTCACGACTGGATTGGAGCAGGACTGCAGAGCTTAGATCCCGATCGTCGGATGACTCTGTCTGTACCAGGGTGTAGCCAAACATTCTGAACCCAGGAGGCACATAGGGTAATCTTCAGACATTCGAGAGCTGCAAGACGTGGAGAACCTTTAGAACAAAGAAAAGTACAGCAGAGGAACAGGGCCTTCGAAGCCTATTCATATCCCTCTAACCCCATCCCATTCATGTAATCGTCAAGACCCCTTAAACATCACTGTCGTACCCGCTTCCACCACTTCCTTCAGCAGCGAGTTCCAGGCACCCACGACCCTCTGTGTAAAAAACCTCCCTCGCACATGTCCTCTCAGCTTTGCCCCTCGCACCTTAAACCTATGTCCCCTAGTAATTGACTCTGCCACCTTGGGAAATAAAGCTTCTGACTAACCCCCCATTTTTGCACTTTACATTTAGCAAAAGTGAAAGTCCAAACGGTATAAAATATAGGTGCATGGAAGAACATTTACTAATTTATGTATTTATTATCTTTAGATTTTCCCTTAACTTCAATAGCCATAGGGTACACAGTCCACTGTCTGTGGACAGAACAGTGATAGCTGACATGCTCACTGCCTGACTGAATTTGCCAACCTTGCCCTTCCAATGTGTCCAATCAGTTCTGAGGTTGTAAATATAATTTATTAAACTTGGGGGGGGGGGGGGGGGGGTGAAGTTGCGACTACCTACTGAACAATAGATTTGAAGCAGAGCCCCAGTGCCAAAACTCACTACTAAAACTCTTACTCCACTTCGAAAAGTACACGTGAAGAGAAAGTGATAAAGGCAAATTACTGCAGAGACTGGAATGTGATTTTCCTGTTTTTGGACTAAGAAAGTGACTTTTTTGCACAAGTACACCATGCACATATTTATTCCCCTGAAACTGGTGCACTGCACGTTCCCATGTATGTTGATTTTCTCCGAGACCGCCGGCATCCGCAGTGTTTTGCTTTTATTCCAGTACAGATTTGATCTTTCCTTTGTACCCTGTCCTTCCCTCGTGTGCACATGTTGGCCCAGAGATTGCCTTGCCAGTATTAAAGATGGCGGCACTGCAAACCAGCACAGTCATGCCTCCATGTTTGTGCGGGTAAGAGACCGTTTCAAATAGGGACGCCTCTGTTCCATGTGTAAGGGCGGCAATGGGTTCGGGTGGGGGTGGGGGATGGTCGCGGACGGTGCTCCCCATTGATTGACTGACAGCAGGAAAGAACCAATCAGCTGCCAGAAGCAGCCCCACTCATTCGGGGCGGGGCCGAAATCGTGATTGACGTGGGGGGTCAGCCAACCAGCGCTGGGCCTGCTATGGCGCTTGTCCAAAGGGACGGAAGGCCCGCCCCTCCCCGCCCAGCCTCGCCGCCGCCTCCTCGTTTCCCCGCCGCCATTTTGTGTCGCAGCGAGTGGAGCCAGTTTGGTTTTGCTGTTTCGCCCGGAGTCCCCTCCCTCCCTGCTCCTCCAAAACCTGGCCAAATACCGTTTGGGAGCTTTTTAAATCTCGATCGTTTTTTCCTCCCATCCCTCTGCCTCTGTATCTTTGCGCTGTGGCTATTTCGAAGAAGAAAATGGTCAAGATTTTCGTGGGCAACCTGCCGCGGCCGACGACCGCCGAGGAGATCCGGGCGCTCTTCGAGAAGTACGGCGAAGTGAGCGAGTGCGACCTGATCAAGGTGAGGTGGGGGCGAGGGGAGGAGTGAGAGGGGGCGGTGGGGAAAGGGGGCTGGGGGGGGGGGGGGGAAAGAAAGGGGGCTGGTGGGGGGGGGGGGAAGAAAGGGGGCTGGTGGGGGGGGGGGGGAAGAAAGGGGGCTGGTGGGGGGGGGGGAAGAAAGGGGGCTGGTGGGGGGGGGGGAAAGAAAGGGGGCTGGTGGGGGGGGGGGAAGAAAGGGGGCTGGTGGGGGGGGGGGGGGAAGAAAGGGGGCTGGTGGGGGGGGGGGGAAGAAAGGGGGCTGGTGGGGGGGGGGGGAAGAAAGGGGGCTGGTGGGGGGGGGGGGAAGAAAGGGGGCTGGTGGGGGGGGGAGAAAGGGGGCTGGTGGGGGGGGGAGAAAGGGGGCTGGTGGGGGGGGGGGAGAAAGGGGGCTGGTGGGGGGGGGAGAAAGGGGGCTGGTGGGGGGGGGAAGAAAGGGGGCTGGTGGGGGGGGAAGAAAGGGGGCTGGTGGGGGGGGAAGAAAGGGGCTGGTGGGGGGGGGAGAAAGGGGGCTGGTGGGGGGGGGAAGAAAGGGGGCTGGTGGGGGGGGGAAGAAAGGGGGCTGGTGGGGGGGGGAAGAAAGGGGGCTGGTGGGGGGGGAAGAAAGGGGGCTGGTGGGGGGGGAAGAAAGGGGGCTGGTGGGGGGGGAGAAAGGGGGCTGGTGTGGTGGGGGGGGGAGAAAGGGGCTGGGGGGGAGGAGAAAGGGGGCTGGTGGGGGGGAATAAAGGGGGCTGGTGTGGGGGGGGGGAGAAAGGGGGCTGGTGTGGTGGGGGAGAAAGGGGGCTGGTGTGGTGGGGGGGGAGAAAGGGGGCTGGTGTGGTGGGGGGGGGAAGGGGCTGGTGGGGGGGGAAGAAAGGGGGCTGGTGGGGGGGGGAAGAAGGGGCTGGTGGGGGGGGAAGAGGGGCTGGTGGGGGGGGAAGAAGGGGCTGGTGGGGGGGGGAAGAAAGGGGGCTGGTGGGGGGGAGAAAGGAGGCTGGTGGGGGGGAAGAAAGGGGGCTGGGGGGGAGGAGAAAGGGGGCTGGTGGGGGGGAATAAAGGAAGAGGGGGGGCTGGAATAGGGGGTGGTGGGGGCAGGGAAGAGGGGGCTGGTGGTGGTGGGGGGAGTAGAGGGGACTGGTGGTGGGGGGGGGAGAGGGGGCTGGTTTGGGGGGGGAAGAGGGGGGCTGGTTTGGGGGGGGGAAGAGGGGCTGGTGTGGTGGGGGGGAGAAAGGAGGCTGGTGTGGGGGGGAAAGGGGGCTGGTGGTGGGGGGGAGAAAGGGGGCTGGTGTGGTGGGGGGGGAGAAAGTGGGGCTGGTGTGGTGGGGGGGAGAAAGGGGGCTGGTGTGGTGGGGGGGAGAAAGGGGGCTGGTGTGTGTGGGGGGGAGAAGGGGGCTGGTGTGGTGGGGGGGGAAAGGGGGCTGGTGTGGTGGGGGGGGAGAAAGGGGGCTGGTGTGGTGGGGGGGGAGAAGGGGGCTGGTGGGGGGTGAGAGAAAGGGGGCTGGTGTGTGGGGGGGAGAAGGGGGCTGGTGGGGGTTGAGAGAAAGGGCGCTGGTGGGGGGGGCGAAGGGGGGCTGGCGGTGGGCGAAAGGGGGCTCTTGTGGGGGGGGAGAAAGGGAGCTGGTGTGGTGGGGGGAGAAAGGGGGCTGGTGGGGGGGAGGGGGGCTGGTGGTGGGGGTGGGAAGGGAAGAGGGGGCTGGTGGGGGGGGAGAGGGGGGGGCTGGTTTGGGGGGGGGGAGAGGGGGCTGTGGTGGTGGGGGGAGAAAGAAGGGGCTGGTGGTGATGTGGGGGAGAGGGGGCTGGTGGTGGTGGGGGGAGAAGTGGGGGCTGGTGGTGGGGGGGAGAGAAGAGGGGGCTGGTGGTGGGGGGGGGGAGAAGGGGCTGGTGGTGGGGGGGGGGGAGAAGAGGGGACTGGTGGTGGTGGGAGAAGAGAAAGGGCGCTGGTGGGGGGGGGGGAGAAAGGGGGCTGGTGGGGGGAGGGGGGCTGGTGGAGGCATGGAATAGGGGGGGTAGAGGGGGCTGGTGGTGGGGGGTGGGAAGGGAAGAGGGGGCTGGTGGGGGGGGAGAGGGGGCTGGTGGTGGGGGGGGGAGAAGAGGGGGCTGGTGGTGGGGGGGGAGAAAGAAGGGGCTGGTGGTGATGTGGGGGAAGAGGGGGCTGGTGGTGGGGGGTAGAAGTGGGGGCTGGTGGTGGTGGGGAGAGAAGAGGGGGCTGGTGGTGGTGGGGGGGGAGAAGAGGGGGCTGGTGGGGGGGGAGAGGGGGCTGGTGGTGGTGGTGGGGGAGAAGAGGGGGCTGGGGTGGGGAGAGAAGAGGGGGCTGGTGGTGGTGGTGGGGGAGTGAAGAGGGGGCTGGTGGTGAGGGGGGGTGGAAGAGGGGGCTGGTGGGGGGTGGGAAGAGGGGCCTGGTTGGGGGGAGAGGAGAGAGGGGGGTTGGTTGGGGGGGGGGGAGAAAGGGGGATTGGTTGGTGGAGAGGAGAAAGGGGGATTGGTTGGGGAGAGGGCTGGTTGGAGGGGAGTGGGGGGGGCGCTGGTTGGAGAGGAGAGGGGCTGGTTTGGGGAGAGAGGGAGCTAGTTGGGTGGGGGAACGAAAGTGGGCATGTGTCTGGCAGAGGAGACGGGTGGCTGGTTGGGGAGGAGAGAGAGGGGGTGCTGGTTTGGGGAGAGGGGGCTGATTGTGGGAGAGGGAGCGTCTAGCTGGGGGAAGAGGGGGATCTGACTGGGGGGGGGGGGGGGGGGGGGGGGGAGTCCCCTCAGTCCCACCGGTGCGACCTCCGCACATGCGCGGTGTCTCCCTTCCCCGTGCTGCCCCGACCCAACATGTCTCAGGAGTACAGAAGCCGACGTGGAAGAAAGGAGGCCGGGACACAGTGAACATAGAACATTACAGTGCAGTACAGGCCCTTCAGCCCTCGATGTTGCGCCGACCTGTGAAACCACTCTAAAGTCCATCTACAGTGGCCAGCCCGCCAATCGGTGAGTCCCGATCGCGGGCTCGGCCGCATCGGAGGCCCCCCACAGGCCGCCAGCCGATCCTTCAATGCCGAGGTCCCGCCGTCTCAGAGCAGGTTAGAGTGGCTCCGGCGGGGCTCGTTTTTTTTATGGCCGCTCGGCCCATCCGGGGGGGGGGGGGGGGGGGCGCCGATTCGCGCAGCCCGTCGGCCGTTCTCCGACCCGGCGTGGGGTCGCAGAATCCCGCCCAGGATCTTGTCCAGAGATGCAACAGGATATTGCCTGGGATGGAGCGTTTCAGCTATCAAAAGAGACTCGATGTGCTGAGGGCAGGACCAGATTATGGTGTATAATATTATGAAGACTAACAGGTTTGTTTCAAATCACTAACTTTCGGAGCACTGCTCCTTCCTCGGGTGAATCAACCTGAGGAAGGAGCAGTGCTCCGAAAGCTAGTGGTTTGAAACATACCTGTTGGACTTTCACCTGGTATTGTAAGACTTCTTACTGTACCGGCATTTCCACGTCAATATTATGAAGGATATAGATAGGAAGAAACCATTCCCATTATTAGTGAGGTCAATAACCTGGGAATAAATGTCGAGGGTATTACCTCTTGAGGAAAAGGGTGGTGGGAGACTGGAAGCACTGCCTGGGAGGGTAGTAGAGGCAGGAAATCTCATAATTTTCAAGGTTCTATGCCAAGTGCTGGAAAGTAGATTGTGTAGTTTTGTCAGTGCAGACTCTGGCCAAAGGGCAGCTTCTGTACTGTATGACTCCAGGAGCTGGAATAGGCCATTTGGCACCTTGAACCTGCCATTCCGTAAGATGGTCTCCTGACAGTGCAGAAGGAGCACTCTTAATTGAGCTTCACCCCACCTAACCTTTTGGACATTTCAAGGGCAATGTTGCATGACCAATCCCCCTAACCTGCACATAAACTGGAGCACCTGGAGGAAACCTACGCAGACACAGGGAGAAAGTGCAAACTCCACACAGACAGTCACCTGAGGCCAAAATTGAACCCGATCTGTTTTACTTGATCTTGCATGAATTCAATGCCCCAACCTCCTGCTGTTTGGGGAAGAGAATTCCAAGACCAATGACTCTGTCCTAAATGGGAGACCCTTTCTTTTGAAGCTGGGATCCTATGTCCTATCAGTGGAAACATCCATCTAACCTGTGAAGACCCCATGATATATCCTGACTTGTGAATACATTGCCATTCCTTCACCGTGGCTGAATCAAAATCCTGAACTCTTTCCCCATGTGGGGGGGGGGGGGATTATTGCCACATGAATGGCAGCGGATCACCATGATCTTCTCGAGGGCAGCTCGGAGTGGGCAGGTGATGCACAAATCTTGTGAATATCTAAATAATTAACGCAACATAGACACTGATCCTGAGATAGTCCTGCCCTCTGTGGCTTGGAAGGCTTGTTTTTGATGTTTTGTTTGAGTAGTATTTTAATTTCACGACTTGACTGTTAATATAAGTTAGTGTTTTTTATTGAATCAGAACTATGGATTTGTGCATATGGACAACAAGGAATCAGCAAAGGAGGCGATCGAGAACCTGCATCACTACAAACTGCATGGGGTCGCTATCAACGTGGAGGCTAGCAAGAGCATGACAAAGTCCTCCACCAAACTCCACGTGGGTAAAGTCAGCTCCAACTGCACCAGCCAAGAGCTGCAGGCCAAGTTTGAGGAGTATGGAGCCGTCCTTGAGTGCGACATCATCAAAGATTATGCGTTTGTCCACATGGAGAGGGGGGAGGACGCCATGACGGCCATCAAGGGGCTCGATGGCACAGAGTTTAAAGGTGAAATTAATGGAGGGCAGTTGCACCAAGCCATTGGGATTAACAGCTACTGAGGTTGCTCAGTTTCTTAACTGATGGCGAGTGTCAGTACCTTAGCGTTTTGTGATGTCGATGGCACAAGGGGTCCAAGATCATTGTGCCTCGTCTTCCTTTGTTGGGAGCTTTTAATTATTACAAATTGCATGGGGGGGGGGAATTAGAAGGGACGTTGGTTCCAGGTCTCAGAATGAAAAATGGTCCCATTTTTAGTATTCAAACAGTCTCAGAGTAGCACATAATTATTTTTGATGCTGTTTTTCTTTTAAATTTAGAGTACCCAATTCATTTTTCCAATTAAGGGGCAATTTAGCGTGGCCAATCCACCTACCCTGCACATCTTTTTGGGTTGTGGGGGCGAAACCTACACAGGCATGGGGAGAATGTGCAAACTCCACATGGACAGTGACCCAGAGCCGGGATCGAACCTGGGACCTCGGCGTCATGAGGCTGCAGTGCTACCACTGCGCCATCGTGCTGCCCTATTCTTGATTATTCTGACACTTCCTCACTTATTTTGTGAAGATCTCCCTTTCTGGTATCTGATTGACCTTTTTTTATTTTTTTAATCTCTGGCTGTGCCCCACATTGAAGTAATATTCTGGATTTACCCTTTTTGATAAATTGTACTTCAGTCACTCACCATAATCTATTTGGACTGTCCACCCCTACCATTATCCTCTTCTTCACCAGGCCGTTCAATTCCCATTGTGGACAGCGGGAGGGGAGACACAGTGGCATTGTGGTAATTTCACTAGATCAGTGACCCATAGGTCCAGGCTAATACTCTGGGGACAAGGGTTCTAATCCAATGACGGCAGCTGGTGCAATTTAAATTCAGGGATAACTCTGGAATTGAAAGTTAGTTTCAGTAATAGTGACCATGAAAATATCATTTGAATGTTGTAAAAACCTGTCTGGGTCACTAAAAGTCCCTTTAGGGAAGGAAATCGTCTATCCTTCATCTGGTCTGGTCACATGTGGTTGATTTTGAACTGCCCTCTTGAAATGGCCGAGCTAACCACTCAGGCTAACTCCAACTGCAATTAGAGATGGCCAGAGACGCCCACATCCCATGAATGAACAATAGAAATCTTCCCGCAACCTTGACACAAAACAGAAGTCATCCAAATATGCCTGACTGATCTTGTATTCACCCTTGAAGCCAGTAGACTGGAATCTTTTTAAGAAAGATAAAGAAGGCAGCAGCATACTGTAAATGGTTACCACATGCAGGTGCAAGTACACGTAAACACTAATCCCTCCATTGTTTACATCATCTGCTAAAACATATATTCATGGAAGTTTGAAATAGATGATAGATTTTCTTTTTCCAAACTGTACTTTTATCCCAAACATTTTAAAACTTATATTACATAACAATTTAAATTTGATCTCGAGTGAAGGGCAAAACAGACCAGTCCCTTTCAGTACAGTATATGAGACTCCATGTGAGATTTAATCTCGTTCTCATCCCAGTAAGAAATATGTTTGATTGCCTTGGTGATCCTGTAGCCCACACCAGGTAAGGACGGCAGATTTCCTTCCCTAAAGGACAGCAGTGAACCAACAATCAATGATAGTTTGACGGTCACCAATACTGAGACTAACTTCACTTCCAGATTTTCTTTCCTTAATTTAAATCCAGCCAGTCCCATGACCCCACACCACATGCCTTGTGTTATGGGCCAGGGTTTAGAGAACCCCAAAGTGTATCATGGAGTTCACCTGACCTACAACTTTTAATAGATTTTGGTATGGGGAAGCACACGGCCCACTCTACAGGTGTGGTGCAGCAGAAATGGAAAAGTATTTTTTTAAAGCAAAACCATGTTTATTCTATGAACTCAAGTTTACCTTTTAAAAACATACAGTGAACATAAGAACTCCATAAGAAGCAGGAGTAGGCCATCTGGCCCCTCGAGCCTGCTCCACCATTCAATGAGATCATGGCTGATCTTTTGTGGACTCAGCTCCACTTTCTGGCCCGAACACCATAACCCTTAATCCCTTTATTCTTCAAAAAACTATCTACCTTTATCTTAAAAACATTTAATGAAGGAGCCTCTACTACTTCACTGGACAAGGAATTCCATAGATTCACAACCCTTTGGGTGAAGAAGTTCCTTCTAAACTCAGTCCTAAATCTACTTCCCCTTATTTTGAGGCTATGCCCCCTAGTTCTGCTTTCACCCGCCAGTGGAAACAACCTGCCCGCATCTATCCTATCTATTCCCTTCATAATTTTATATGTTTCTGTAAGATCCCCCCTCATCCTTCTAAATTCCAACGAGTACAGTCCCAGTCTACTCAACCTCTCTTCGTAATCCAACCCCTTCAGCTCTGGGATTAACCAATGAATCGCCTCTGCACACCCTCCAGTGCCAGTACGTCCTTTCTCAAGTAAGGAGACCAAAACGGAACATAATACTCCAGGTGTGGCCTCACTAACACCTTATACAATTGCAGCATAACCTCCCTAGTCTTAAACTCCATCCCTCTAGCAATGAAGGACAAAATTCCATTTGCCTTCTTAATCACCTGTTGTACCTGTAAACCAACTTTTTGCGACTCATGCACTAGCACACCTAGGTCTCTCTGCACAGCAGCATGTTTTAATATTTTATCATTTAAATAATAATCCCTTTTGCTGTTATTCCTACCAAAATGGATAACCTCACATTTGTCAACATTGCATTCCATCTGCCAGACCCTAGCCCATTCACTTAGCCTATCCAAATCCCTCTGCAGACTTCCAGTATCCTCTGCAACTTTTGCTTTACCACTTATCTTAGTGTCGTCTGCAAACTTGGACACATTGCCCTTGGTCCCCAACTCCAAATCATCTATGTAAATTGTGAACAGTTGTGGGCCCAACACTGATCCCTGAGGGACACCACTAGCTACTGATTGCCAACCAGAGAAACACCCATTAATCCCCACTCTTTGCTTTCTATTAATTAACCAATCCTCTATCCATGCTACTACTTTCCCCTTAATGCCATGCATCTTTATCTTATGCAGCAACCTTTTGTGTGGCACCTTGTCAAAGGCTTTCTGGAAATCCAGATATACTACAGCCATTGGCTCCCCGTTATCCACCGCACTGGTAATGTCCTCAAAAAATTCCACTAAATTAGTTAGGCACGACCTGCCCTTTATAAACCCATGCTGCGTCTGCCCAATGGGACAATTTCCATCCAGATGCCTCGCTATTTCTTCCTTGATGATAGATTCCAGCATCTTCCCTACTACCGAAGTTAAGCTCACTGGCCTATCATTACCCGCTTTCTGCCTACCTCCTTTTTTAAACTGGTGTCACGTCTGCTAATTTCCAATCCGCCGGGACCATCCCAGAGTCTAGTGAATTTTGGTCAATTATCACTAGTGCATTTGCAATTTTCCTAGCCATCTCTTTTAGCACTCTGGGATGCATTCCATCAGGGCCAGGAGACTTGTCTACCTTTAGCCCCATTATCTTGCCCATCACTACCTCCTTGGTGATAACAATCTCTCAAGGTCCTCACCTGTCATATCCTCATTTCCATCAGTCACTGGCATGTTATTTGTGTCCTCCACTGCGAAGACCGACCCAAAAAACCTGTTCATTTCCTCATCTCCCATTATTAAATCTCCCTTCTCGTCCTCTAAAGGACCAATATTTACCTTAGCCACTCTTTTTTGTTTTATATCTTTGTAGAAACATCTTGGCAACCATCAATTCAAATACAACCCCCAAAGAATATAACACTAAGTAATCCTTAATAACTTCACAAACAACATCCGGAAGACACAAGAAACACCTTTCAACAGAAGCACATTAGGTTTACATTCACTACTGAGAACACTTATGATTCTGAATTCACCAAATGATCAAGAGACAGTCTTTTCATGGCAGAGAGAAACAGCAGTACACCTGCTTTGTCTGGCTTCAGTTCCAACACTGAAAAACGAAACCAAAAAGACACAGACACACCCAAGCTTTTCTCAAAGTGAA
Source organism: Scyliorhinus torazame (assembly GCF_047496885.1). NCBI lineage: Eukaryota > Metazoa > Chordata > Chondrichthyes > Carcharhiniformes > Scyliorhinidae > Scyliorhinus > Scyliorhinus torazame. The sequence goes on from NC_092720.1 coordinate 190,470,609, forward strand.
ACTAAAAAACAGCCAGAGCTCAGCTCCACCCACACTCTGACACCACTGCAGTAACATGAGCAGCCAAACATTTCTTAAAGCGAAATTCTCATGACACTTGCCCCGGCATTACTGGTCTAATGACGTTACCACTACGTCACAGGCTCCTCCTTTAGGGAGGGAGATATGTCTCGCCAAATTCTGAAGTGCTGGCTCATGTCGGATTATTTCCCTTACTTTAATTTTCTGCCTGACCAAGCCTCGCAATCGACCTTCAGCTGGCAAATCGTTTCACAGGCATCTGCCAATTCCCAGCACCTCATACGCAGGCTTGAATAGTGAGTGTTGGCAAGCTAATTGGCTGTGGTAAGCATCACCATTCGTGTCAGGGGACAAAGAAACCGGTTTGCTGGACGGCGATGTTTTCTTGACCCCATTAACCTTGTTCTTCGTCATATTGAAAGAGGCTCGGTCCCTCCTTTCTTTACCGGCTCAAGCAGCGCTGAAAGAGGCCATTTGGTACATCATATCTGTGCCACCTCTTGTGATAGAACTAAAGATAAATCCCCAATCTGGTCCCTTTCCCTTAACTTATATTTACTTTTGGTTATTTACAAGGCCCCCCTTACCCCGAAAGTTAACATTGAATCTACTTCCACCATTGTTTCAGGCAGTGTACTCATGATCACCACAGTCCGCTTGGTAAAGAAAAACTAAATTCTCGTTTTTTGCCCGTTTCTTTTACCTTAAATCTGTGTCCAATCATTAATTGAGAACATTCTCTTGATTTTTTAAAAATTTCCTTTATAAAGGCAAACGGATTCACGTTGAGCTGTCCAAAAGCCGTCTGCGGATACAACCCGGGATGGGCGAGAAGAACACCTGCTTCCGGTGTGGTAAAGACGGTCATTGGTCCAAAGAGTGCCCAACTGACCGCCAGGACATGGGCATTGGATTTGCTCACGACTACCTTGACACATACGCCATGCACCACAGGTATGGGGAGCAGCCCTTTTACGACAGCCGGTATGTCGACTACTATGAGAAGTACAGGGCTGGGGCCTATGGAGCGGTGGGCACTCCATATCCTGACCGCTGGGGCACCCCGATGGCTGGCTATGGCTCTTCCATGAGGGAGCGCATGCCCAAAGCGCTGGAGGCGTACAGCCAGAGCTCTATAAGCCAACCCCCGACCTATTATGCCCGTGACCGGAGCCCCCTCCGGCGGCCGACAACAATCACCGACTATGCCACCGCCGCTACTGAATACGCGGCAGCTGCCGCTGCTGCAGCCGCCACCAATTCTGATTACGGCGCAGCGACCTCCACCGCTGAGTATTCTGCCAGTGACTACGCTGCTGCTGCTGCCAGGTACGCCGCCCAAGACTACGCCAGCGCCAACTACGCTGCCGGCAACTATGCCACTGCCGCCTCTACTGCCGACTACAGTGGAAACTACAGCACTGGTGACTATGCTGCTGCCTACGCGTACGACTACGGACATACCATGAGCAACAGTGCCTACGCCACCAAAGGTGCAGGGAATGAGGCCTATGGAGAACACGCGCAGTACTCTGCTTATTAGCCAAAAGGTGAGTGAGTCAGTGTCATCTGCGTCCTTTCAAAATTGTTTATGGAACGGCTGCACTTTCTGCAGTCTTACACTGGGATTGTAATTGGGTGGCTTATAGATTCCATGAATTGGCTCTGCCTTTTCTTCTCGGTAAGGTTCCAGCTCCGAGAGGTGGTAGTGGTGCAGTGTCTCTGAGCGGTTCCCTGGATCACCATTCCCGTTTGTGCGCGCGTGTTTTTTTATTTTCCTTGTTTCTAAACTGCTTCTGTTTTTTACGCTGTTGAGAATCGTAGCTCGCGCGGTGTTGGTGCCTGCTTTCTCATCCTCAGGTCCTCTCCATGCACAAATGGGTCTTTTCCTTCTGCTGCCTACCTGACTAGGAGGGAGAGGAGAGGGCGAGCAGGTGGAGGGGTGGAAGCTCCCCCCCACACACATCTACACTGTTGGATCGTGCTCTTCCTTTGACAGCGTGCCTGTACGCACGGCAACTCCCATCGGCCTGGCTCAGATTTCTTCCCTGGGGTAAATTTGCGTCCTGCTCGGTAGGTTGACGCCTTCCGTCTTAAGAAAAAGAAAAGACCGGCTTTTCTCGCTGTGTTTGCGGTCCGTCGGCTACGCGGCCTGTGTCTGCGTCGTGGGGGAGGGCGAGTTCTCGGTCTCGTTGAGCAGCACGCAGCTGCTCTCGAGCTGGTTTGAGTGTAGTCTCACCAGCCGGGGTGGGAGAAAGATGTCTGCGTGTTCCCTGAGGCAGAGGCTGAATGCTGGAAGTGCACGTCAGCTCGATTGGCATCTTTTTTGAAAAGAGGAAGGTGGGTTCCTGTTGATCTGGGATTTCTGCCACATGTTCTAAATTCACCTCAAACAAATACATCTTTTACTTATTTTGGAAGCTAACTCGGCCTGCTGTGTACTTCCTGCATTCTTGTTGGTGTTAATCGCAGCTCCAATGCGTGGAGGTGGCTGTAGTATGTGATTCCATGCATGTCCTGACTAAGCTCGGGTTTGGGGGGTGTTTTTTTTACTCTTTATTTGCCCCCCCCCCCCCCCCCCCCCCTTACACGTACAGTGCTTTACCCAGGTGCAACACTTGCACTTTGTTCTGCATGTCCAGAGTCATTGTACCACAGCATCAAACCCCATGCCCCTTACAGAGAACCAGTTGTGACATGAGAAATAGGAGACTGCCCCCACCATTCATTAAGGTCACTGCAGGTCTGCAAACGACTTCTCTGCGTTACCCCCATGTGCCTCAGTTCCCAAGGGCTGGTCTTGAATATACTCTGACTGTCCACAGATCTCTGGTTTGGAGAAACTAAAGATTCGCAACGTTGTTGAGAAATGTTCTCCTCACCTCCGTCACTTTATCCTGAGACTGCCCATGTTCCAGACTCTGGTGTTGGGAGGAGGGGGGGACGGGACATCCTCAAAGAGTCTCCAAATTCTGTATAACCTGACTAGGTTTAATGAGAAGAAAGAGGAATATGGTTGTTGCGACTTTTAAAATCTCCCTGCTTCTCAACCCACCATGTCTGTGCTGGCCCTTTGTAAGAATTGTCCCGATTTGTCCCATTATCCGACCCCTTCAGGTATTGATTCAATTCAATTGAAAGTTACAATTGATTTTGCTTCTGTCACTCTTTAAATGCATTGCCTGAACCCACCCTCATGTTTCCTCCTCCATCCCCTGAAAATTGCATTAAATTGAAACATTGAGCCGTTTATCTTCATTGGTTTCAACAGCCACAGCTTTGCTGATAAAGGGGAATTGAGTGATTGCAGGTAAGGTGTGAAAAGCAGCTGAACAGCGACTGGCAGTGTGCATGAATGTGATGTGGAACCAGCTGGGGCAACCCCTTTTTTTACTTGGAGTCTCGGCTGTCCATCGGCAGTAGCTTCGAGCTGGGCGATCCACCGCAATCGTTGGCCCGCCTAGCGTCTGGTTTCTTTCTCAGCCGCTGAAAATCAGGCTGAACTCTTCCCGTGCTGCGGTGCGGCAGGAGTCAGCCGGCTGTGATGGGAACTCGCCCTTGGTTCTGAATCTATCTAAGAAGGTGTCTTGTGTGCTGGCTGCTTAAGCATGAGCGGTCATTTAGACCGATCGCTGTGCTGACTTTTCAAAACTTTGCCACCTGTCATAACTATGCCCTATTCTGCTGGTTTGCAGTTAGGTTTGTTTTGTCTCTCGTGTGTTCCAGGGTGGGTTAGCTGTGTGTCCGTTTGTGTGTGTTACCTTGAAATGAGCTCTGAGATTGCATCACTTTGTACATGTAGTTGGCTCTCTTATGATTGTTTTGTTGTTGCCCCTTTTGGTTTTTCTTCTGATGTTACTGAGTCCTGTATAATTACACTTACTACAGGCACCTTTCCAGTACCTGTCCCATTTTACATAGTGCCAGCCTGGACAAGGATTTTTTGGGTCTGCTCTTTGTGCTCGTTGACCCTGGAGGGGGGTGGCAATTCCATACCTGCACACTTTCCACTGGGGTTTGGGTGGCGGTGGGGTCACTAAATAGTGTTGTAGCATTGGGAAAGGTGCTCACCTCCAGTCCTGCAACCCATCTCTCTCTCTCTCTCCAAGAAGAGCTGAAACTAACTTTCTGCGATTATGGTTTGAACTTGCAAACCCTGGCCGTTCTGCAGGACTGCATAATGCACCAGGCGATGCATTTTCACATTGAACTTACGGACTTTTGGGGCATTTTGGCAACCAGCTGTTATTTACACACTACCAGAGTGATGCCATTGTACACAAGTAGCCCACTCCCTGTGCCAGATGTTTTCTTTTTCAGCCCCATTAATTTCTTTGTCAGCCCCATTAATTTCTTCGTCACCTATGAAGGAGAGCTGTTTGGCATTTTATCAAACATTTTATACCCCTCTTTAAATGGTCAAGTTTACCATTCGGCACCCAGCCACCTCTATGTTGTGTGCTCTGATTGCCCTTTTGTTCACGAGGGAGAGGAGAAAAGGACACCCCACCGTGCCAATCCTTGGTTTGATTGAGTAATTTGATTTATTGTCACTTGTACCGAGATACAGTGGAGAGTACTGTTCTGCAGACAGGCCGTTCCATACTGGAAAAATCATAGGTCATGTGATAAATAGTGCTTCTAGTGCTAATCATAAACCAATAAGAGAGACACTGTCACAAAAGAAACATTTGGAAAGCATCCAAGAGTCCTAGTCCTTTCTCCCCGCTCAGTGAAGTGGCAAGAGGGAAAAGGTATTGATGGAAGCAGAGGGGAGGAGCAAGCGACCTGCATGAGTGTTACCAAGGCCAGTCGTATCGCGTGCAGCGGTACTGACAGCGAGTTACAAGTGTCGAGACATTCGATGTCTGACAGCCATGCTAAAAGTTCTGTATGTTTTTTCTTTAAAAAGCCACTTTGAATCTCGCGGAGATTGTAGGTTTGTTGAATGAACTGAAATGCTGTGTCGTCTCCCCTCCTCTTTAACAGTTTTGTGCCTGTTGGAAACCCAGCTCCTGTTCCCACCATCGGAGCCAGTGGAAAGTAGCAACTCTCAGACTAGCTTCAGGTTGCATTTTGTGGTAACTGGCGCACCAACTGTTTATCTCTTCCGTTTTTTTTGTTTCTGTTGAAAGTGTTCCACTTTTGTTTTACCCTCCCCACCCAACCTGCCTCCTCCCATTGAATCCCCCCTCCCCTCCAACCTCACCCAATTCTCACCGGGATGTGGTTCCAATAGGCGCCCTTCCCGAGTGACCCTTTTCCTTTTTTGTTTTCTCCGTTCAGCGGGTGTCGGCAGCGCGGAGCGACGCGGCGCGGGTCAAGTGTGTGATCTCTCGACACACGCGTACGTATGCGAGCGCGCGGGCACACGCACGCTTCCCCTTTTCCCCACCCAAAACCTGCTCTGGTCTCGGGCCGAATACGGTGGAGAGGCACCGAGCACAGGGAGGATATCCCAGGGCGCGCTGACAACCCGGCCGCCGGTTTAACTTCCTGCTCTTGTCCCTTCCCAGTCGCCATTTTCGCCATCGGCTGAGGCTCGAGCGAGAGAGAGAGAGAGAGAGGGACCGAAGTGCAGAGTGTGCACGGAGCCAGAATGTTAGCCACTCCACCGAAAACAGAAATTAAACTGACTGCTGCTTGGTGACGTGTGTAAGAATCTGATCGCAATCTAAGGAGGACTCCAGTGGGAGGCTACCGCCTTGTCAGCTCCGGGAGACCGGTGTTCCCGTTTGTGTGCAGTTCCACAAAATCTTGCATTCGTGTAGTTCCTTTAACGCAGTAAAGCTTATCGTGGCGTTCAGCGGGAGCGAGCGTCAATCAAAACCTAATGACGAGCCACGGAGCATAATTAGTACAGGTGGCCCAAAGCTTGGGCAGAGAGCAAGGAGGATAGCGAAGATGGAATTTTCCAGGTTAGAGACCACGGGCTACTGAAAGTGATGGAAATTTGGAATGCGCAGTAGGCCAGAGTTGGGGAGAACCGAGATCTTGAAGTTCATAGGACTGGATGAGGTTATAGAAATGGGGAGGGGCAAGGCCATGGTGCGATTTGAACCTTCAGAACAAGCGTTTTATAATCGTGGCATTGCTGGAACGGGAGAAAAGTAGATTATTAGCATGCACAGGCAAAAGTGGCTTGGTGCAGGTTAGGTTAGCACAGTTTGGGTTCCTGGAGGGTGGGATGCCAACCAGGGCTGAGTTGGTTACCGGTGTTTCGGGGGGCAATAGAATACCCATGAACCCGATCAGTTAATGTGCTTGCTGTTTATTCAGACGGATTTCTTTGTGGCTTCGCCAGACATGTCTCTAGCTGTGGTTGCTAGCTAAATGATCAGAATCAGGAATCCCGGCTGGGCCTTTCCCTCCCTCAGCTTGAAAATCCACTAGACAGATTGCTGTAAACTTATCTCCCATCCCAAAAGGCCCCCACCACCCCCACTCCCAGCCAGCCTGTAGATGCTAAGTGATCCTGGGTGACTACCTGACTCCACTGTACCATGCTGAAGTGGAACACTCCAGAAACTGAGCAACCAGAGGGAGGCAGGCAAGGGGGTAAAATATTTAAATAATTACGTTTTTTTTCTATCATCTCTCTTTCCCCTCTCTCTCCTCACCCACCCATCCACCCCCTCCTCCCAACCTCCACCCTCCAGGTCTCATACTTTTGTTTTGAAAGAAAGATACTGGGCAGAGTTTAAAAGTGGCAGTGAATGTTGCCCAAATGCCGCTCGTATTTGCGAGTTGTGTGCATACTCGTCCTGTGGCGAACAGCGTGTCTTTGAACAGTCTGTGATGTGCTTCCTTTCACAGGTTTGGTAATACCCGTTGATGAGAACCGCGGTTCCCCTGGTGTGTACACAAACTCGGGTCGTACGTTGTGCGGATTACACTCACCGTCGGGATATAGCGCGGAGGACACCGGGGGATAATGCTATCTATGTACCTAAATATTGATGGTTCTCTTTTTTAATTTGATTATTTTCATTTCCCAAGATGATCTTTGACCATTTTGCATTTTTTTTTGAAGTTCTGTATGTTGCTTCCCCTTCTCCCTCCCCCCACAAAGAAAGAGAATAAAAATTTTTAGTTCTGTGTTGCTGGTAACTGTTCTGTGATAGTTGAGCTCTATGTCTGACGTGGAATTACCCTCTAGTTTAAACACGAATGTGGCTGCAATATGGCCACCCTTCCTTGTAGTAGTCTGCAATAAACAATCAGTATTTGACCTGATACCGAGTCTGTGTAAAAAATGGTTTTTAACACGTGTCTCATTTTGGAGGGAGGTGTGTGGCAGTTTCCTTGGGCAGAGAAAAGGGATCATGGTCACCTGACCTGGAAGCAATCACTGAACTCAGCCAACACACCTAGCCTGTTCCAACAACAAGTCCTCCTTCCGTTCTGGTCTGATGGATCCTGAGATGGCAGAAAAGTCCTGTGGCACGTGGTACAGATGAGGATTGGTCACATGAGTTGTTTGGAGGATTGTGCGCACTCTGACATCAACAGGGGCGGTATGGTAGCACAGTAGTTAGCACTGTTGCTTCTCAGCTCCCGGGCCGCAGGTTCGATTCCCGGCTTGGGTCACTGCGCGGAGTCTGCACGTTCTCCCCGTGTCTGTGTTTCCTCCCACAGTCCAAAGATGTGCGCGTTAGGTGGATTGGCCATGCTAAATTGCTTCTTGAGTGGGGTTATGGGGATAGGGTGGGAGGGGTGGCCTTAAGTAGGGTGCTCTTTCCAAGGACTGGTGCAGACTTGATGATCTCAACTTTGCCTCTGCACATCCCCCACAAAGCCTTCTCCATTTTGATTGGCCACGAGCCAGGTGCTCCCATGAGTAAGCCAGGTTGTTTGACTGCTTTGAGGACATCTCAAAAGCATTGCCGCTGGGCATCTCTTCCCATATTCTCAGTGAGCAGTTTTGGGGGTTTGGAGAGGTAGTGCAGACATGAATGGCCAAATGGTTGCCTCCTGTGCAGTAACAATACTTGATCTGAACTACAGATCATTGCTGATCTGTATCTCCAGTCCATTGACTGTGAAACCAAGACTTGTCACTCAATTTTTAAATTGATCTCCGGATTGCTGGGAAAGGGGATAATTCCAGATTTCCACTATCCTGTTGTGTGAAGAAATCATTGACACAAAATGGCTGGGCTCTAATTTTGAGATTATACCCCTTGCAGACTGACATCTACCTGGAGTAAGCACAGAGCGCAATAATCATCTTTTGCTTGGCAAATATCAGCTAAATCATGTGTGCCCTTTTAAACGGAGACACTGCCCATTGAGGCAAGAGAGGGTAATGTCACATAATTGGGCGGCGCACCACACCGCCAAGAACCTGGATTCGATCCCGGGTCACTGTCAGTGGAGTTTGCACATTCTCCCTGTATCTGTGTGGGTCTCACCCCCACAACCCAAAGACATGTACGGTAGGTGGATGGGCACAGCTCGATGGGGTGACTGGCGAAAGCTTCAAGATCTACCCAGAATAAAGAACGAGTAATATTGATTCTTGACAACTTATGTAAACTGTTCATTGAGAAATGTGTATTGGTGTGAGCCTCAAACCATTAAATATTCCCTCCGAGTTTATCAGACACCCCCAGATAACCTAGTTAGGAACACAAGAAATAGAAGTAGGCCATTTGGCCCTTCGACCCTGCTCCGTTATTCAATAAGGCCATAGCTGATTAGTTTGTGTTTCGAGTTCTGCATTCTCATCCGTACCCACTCTCCTTCCCGCACCCCCCTCCCCTCTCCAATAATCTTTGAATCCTCTGCCTAACAAGAATCTACCTACGTCTTAAAATTATTCAGTGACCCTCAAACGTCAGAGAAACAATTGCTCCTCATCTCTGCCCGAAAGGAGCCCCCCCGCCCCCCATTTTAAAACTGCCCCTGGTTCTGGTCTCAACCACAAGAGGAAACATCCTTTTCATATCCACCTTGTCGAAACTGTTCAGGCTCTTATAAACTTCAGTCAAATCACCCCCTCTGAACTCCAATGGAATGAAGACCAATCTGTCCAACCTTTCCTCACAGGACAATATGCTCATTCCAGGTACTAATCTAGAATCCCTACAATGCAGAAGGAGGCCATTTGGCCCATCGAGTGCACCAACCCTCCAAACAAGCACTTTACCTAGGCCCAATCACCCGTCCCGTCCCTGTAACCCTACCTAACCTGCACATTGGACTGGGAGGAAGCCGGAGCACCCGAGGGAACCCACGCAGACACGGGGGGGGAAGTACAAACTCCACAGTCACCCAAGGCCAGAATTGAACCTGGGTCCCTGGTGCTGTGAAGTGGCAGTGCCAACCACTGTGCCACCCTGTTGCCCTTTTTTTTTCTATGTACTGCTCTTAGACGATGAGATGTTTTCAACTAGAATTTAGTCTCATTAAACTTTTACACCATATTTAATTAAAGGGCAATAGTACAGATGGATTCTCCTTAAATCACAGTACACAAACATCAAATTTCCTATTCTCACTGATTCCTATTGTACATTAATGATTTTAGTCAACTTTAATGGTTGGTCCAGAAGATCCTCCAGGAGCAGTACTAGGAAAGCCTTCTGGCATCTCACCAGCACCCTGATACAATTTACCAACAACTGGATTGCAGATCTCTAGTGAATCACCTTCAATACATCCTTAAATAAGGAGATGAAAACTGCACACATTATTCGAGATGTGGTCTTACCAATGCCCTGTTTATCTGAAGTATAGCATCCTTTTATGTTCAGTTCCTCTCGTAATAAAGGACAGCATTCCGTTAGCCTTAATTGCTGTGCCTGCATACTAACGTTTTGGGACTCAGGCGCTCGAACACCCAGATCACAAGTTCACAAATTTTTATGAAGGGAAAAGATTGCGATTTACCTGGCTAAAACCAAATATTTCATGCATTCGGCAAAATTTCAACTCTCACCGATACAAGCTTCCAATGGGATAGATCCCAAATTGCAACACTTCCACCACAGAGTCCAATGGCTTCTGACAGCTTTTTTATAACTACAGCTTTCTTGAAATTACTTTGTACTCTGTGCCAGTCACTCTGAAACAGCGCCAGAGCAGTAATGGCTGGGAAAACTGGCCTTTCCAAGTCTAACATGACTGGTGTGGAAACATCTCAAGCTTCCTTCATGCTATCTCACATGGGGATGAGATGGGAGGGTGGGTGAGTGAAAGTCTGAAATAATAATCTTTATTGGTGTCACAAGTAGGCTTACATTAACATTGCAATGAAGTTACTGTGAAAATCCCCTAGTGTCCATGCCTGTTCAGATACACAGGGAAAATTTGGAATGTCCCAATTCACCTAACAAGCATGTCTTTTGGGAGGAAACCCAAGCAGACGAGGGATTGTGCAGACTCCATGCAGACAGTGACCCAAGCTGTGAATTGGTGCTTCAGGTCCCAGAGTTAGACCAGCAACAGGTTCTATGACGTGGCCAAAAACTGCCTGTTGAGCTAACAAAGCAACAGTGCTACTGTGTCACCCAAATTAATGTCCCTCCAGGCAATTCCTCTCGAGATTGGAGGCTTGGCTTCTCTGGTTGGCCTCACAATTTCATTGGGGATCGCAGGGAAACTGCTCCACGTGATGACATTTTAACTACAGGAAAGCGGAGTTATTTTGACTTGTCTAATAAGCCTTAATTGTGCACCACCTCTATATAGAGGTAACTAAAACAGGGCATTCATTGGAGATCTTGAGTTTTGTTCCAGTGAGCTTCCAACCCTACATCTCCAATTGGTCACCAAGGCCACCTCTTCTCCCTCTGTAATGTTGCCCAACTCTGCCCAGATTCAGCTCATCTGCGGCTGAATCCTTCATCCATGTTTTGTTACCTCTGGACTCCAATGTACTCCTTTTTTTTTAAAATAATATTTTATTGAAAATTTTTGGTCAACCAACACAGTACATTGTGCATCCTTTACACAACATTGTAACAATACAGATAATAATGACCTTTTTTTAAATTTAAACAAAAACAACAACAAATAAATAAATATTAAATAACAAAAAATAAAAACTAGCCCTAATTGGCAACTGCCTTGTCTCAGGCCACACCCCCCCCCCCCCCCCCCCCAAGTCCTGGGCCGCTGCTGCTGCCTTCTTTGTTCTCCCCTATCTATCTTTCCGCAAGATATTCGACGAACGGTTGCCACCGCCTAGTAAACCCTTGAGCCGACCCCCTTAGGACGAACTTAATCCGCTCTAACTTTATGAACCCCGCCATATCATTTATCCAGGTCTCCACCCCCGGGGGCTTGGCTTCTTTCCACATTAGCAATATTCTGCGCCGGGCTACTAGGGACGCAAAGGCCAAAACATCGGCCTCTTTCGCCTCCTGCACTCCCGGCTCTTGTGCAACCCCAAATATAGCCAACCCCCAGCTTGGTTCGACCCGGACTCCTACTACTTTCGAAAGCACCTTTGTCACCCCCATCCAAAACCCCTGTAGTGCCGGGCATGACCAAAACATATGGGTATGATTCGCTGGGCTTCTCGAGCACCTCGCACACCTATCCTCCACCCCAAAAAATTTACTGAGCCGTGTTCCAGTCATATGTGCCCTGTGTAATACCTTAAACTGAATCAGGCTTAGCCTGGCGCACGAGGACGACGAGTTTACCCTGTTTAGGGCATCTGCCCACATCCCCTCCTCAATCTCCTCCCCTAGCTCTTCTTCCCATTTCCCTTTTAGTTCGTCCATCATAGTCTCCCCTTCGTCTCTCATTTCCCTATATATATCCGACACCTTACCGTCCCCCACCCATTTCTTTGAGATGACTCTGTCCTGCACCTCTTGTGTCGGGAGCTGCGGGAATTCCCTCACCTGCTGCCTCGCAAAAGCCCTCAATTGCATGTACCTGAATGCATTCCCTTGGGGCAACCCATATTTCTCGGTCAGCGCTCCCAGACTCGCAAACTTCCCATCCACAAATAGATCTTTCAATTGCGTTATACCTGCTCTTTGCCACATTCCATATCCCCCATCCATTCCCCCCGGGGCAAACCTATGGTTGTTTCTTATCGGGGACCCCCCCCAGTGCTCCGGTCTTTCCCCTATGTCGTCTCCACTGTCCCCAAATCTTCAATGTAGCTACCACCACCGGACTCGTGGTATAGTTCCTTGGTGAGAACGGCAATGGGGCTGTCACCATAGCCTGCAGGCTGGTCCCCCTACAGGACGCCCTCTCTAATCTCTTCCACGCCGCTCCTTCCTCCTCTCCCATCCACTTACTCACCATTGAAATATTAGCGGCCCAATAATACTCACTTAGGCTCGGTAGTGCCAGCCCCCCCCTATCCCTACTACGCTGTAAGAATCCCTTCCTCACTCTCGGAGTCTTCCCGGCCCAAACAAAACCCATGATACTCTTTTCTATCCTTTTGAAAAAAGCCTTCGTGATCACCACCGGGAGACACTGAAACACAAAAAGGAATCTCGGGAGGACCACCATCTTAACTGCCTGCACCCTCCCTGCCATTGACAATGCTACCATATCCCATCTCTTGAAATCTTCCTCCATCTGTTCCACCAACCGCGTCAAATTTAGCCTGTGCAATGTGCCCCAATTCTTAGCTATCTGGATCCCCAGGTAACGAAAGTCTCTTGTTACCTTCCTCAACGGTAGGTCTTCTATTTCTCTACTCTGCTCCCCTGGATGCACTACAAACAGCTCACTCTTCCCCATGTTCAATTTATACCCTGAAAAATCCCCAAACTCCCCAAGTATCCGCATTATTTCTGGCATCCCCTCCGCTGGATCCGCCACATATAGTAGCAGATCATCCGCATATAAAGATACCCGGTGTTCTTCTCCTCCCCTAAGTATTCCCCTCCATCCCTTGGAACCTCTCAGCGCTATCGCCAGGGGCTCAATCGCCAGTGCAAACAATAATGGGGACAGAGGACATCCCTGCCTTGTCCCTCTATGGAGCCGAAAGTATGCCGATCCCCGTCCATTCGTGACCACACTCGCCACTGGGGCCCTATACAACAGCTGCACCCATCTAACATACCCCTCTCCGAACCCAAATCTCCTCAACACCTCCCACAGATAATCCCACTCCACTCTATCAAATGCTTTCTCGGCATCCATCGCCACTACTATCTCCGTTTCACCCTCTGGTGGGGCCATCATCATTACCCCTAACAACCTCCGTATGTTCGTGTTCAGCTGTCTCCCCTTCACAAACCCAGTTTGGTCCTCATGAACCACCCCCGGGACACATTCCTCTATTCTCATTGCCATTACCTTGGCCAAGACCTTGGCACCTACATTGAGGAGGGAGATTGGTCTGTAGGACCCGCATTGTAGCGGATCCTTTTCCTTCTTTAAAAGAAGCGATATCGTTGCTTCTGACATAGTCGGGGGCAGTTGTCCCCTTTCCTTTGCCTCGTTGAAGGTCCTCGTCAGTAGCGGGGCGAGCAAGTCCAAATATTTTCTGTAAAATTCAACTGGGAATCCGTCCGGTCCCGGGGCCTTTCCCGTCTGCATGTTCCTAATTCCTTTCACCACTTCTTCTACCGTGATCTGTGCTCCCAATCCCATCCTTTCCTGCTCTTCCACCTTGGGAATTTCCAGCCGATCCAAAAACTCCATCATTCTCTCCCTCCCATCCGGGGGTTGAGCTTCATACAATTTTTTATAAAATGTCTTAAACACTTCATTCACTCTCTCCGCTCCCCGCTCCGTCTCTCCATCTTCGTCTCTCACCCCCCCATTTCCCTCGCTGCTCCCCTTTTCCTCAATTGGTGTGCCAGCAATCTGCTCGCCTTCTCTCCATATTCATACTGTACACCCTGCGCCTTCCTCCATTGTGCCTCTGCAGTGCCTGTGGTCAGCAAGTCAAATTCCACATGCAGCCATTGCCTTTCCCTATACAGTCCCTCCTCCGGTGCTTCCGCATACTGTCTGTCCACCCTCAAAAGTTCTTGCAATAACCGCTCCCGTTCCTTACTCTCCTGCTTCCCTTTATGTGTCCTTATTGATATCAGCTCCCCCCTAACCACCGCCTTCAACGCCTCCCAGACCACTCCCACCTGAACCTCCCCATTGTCATTGAGTTCCAAGTACTTTTCAATGCATCCCCTCACCCTTAAGCACACCCCCTCATCCGCCATTAGTCCCATATCCATTCTCCAGGGTGGACGCCCTCTTGTTTCCTCCCCTATCTCCAAGTCTACCCAGTGTGGGGCATGATCCGAAATGGCTATAGCCGTATATTCCGTTCCCCTCACCCTCGGGATCAATGCCCTACCCAACACAAAAAAGTCTATGCGTGAATAGACTTTATGGACATAGGAGAAAAACGAGAACTCCTTACTCCTAGGTCTACTGAATCTCCACGGGTCCACCCCTCCCATCTGCTCCATAAAATCCTTAAGCACCTTGGCTGCTGCCGGCCTCCTACCAGTCCTGGACTTCGACCTATCCAGCCTTGGTTCCAACACCGTGTTAAAGTCTCCCCCCATTATCAGCTTTCCGGTCTCTAGGTCTGGGATGCGTCCTAGCATTCGCCTCATAAAATTGGCATCGTCCCAATTCGGGGCATACACGTTTACCAACACCACCATCTCTCCCTGTAATTTGCCACTCACCATCACGTATCTGCCCCCGTTATCCGCCACTATAGTCTTTGCCTCGAACATTACCCGCTTCCCCACTAATATAGCCACCCCCCTGTTTTTCGCATCCAGCCCCGAATGGAACACCTGCCCTACCCATCCTTTGCGCAACCTAACCTGATCTATCAGTTTCAGGTGCGTTTCCTGTAACATGACCACATCTGCTTTAAGTTTCTTAAGGTGTGCGAGTACTCGTGCCCTCTTTATCGGCCCGTTAAGCCCCCTCACGTTCCACGTGATCAGCCGAGTTGGGGGGCTTCCCACCCCCCCCCCCCTTGCCGGTTAGCCATCATCTTTTTCCAGCTTCTCGCCCAGTTCCCACGCGGCTGTATTTCTCCCAGACGGTGCCCCCCCGCCCATCCTTTCCCGCACCCACTCCCCCCTTTCCCCAGCAGCAGCAACCCAGTAATTCCCCCCCCCCCCGCTAGACCCCCCGCTAGCGTAATTACTCCCCCCATGTTGCTCCCAGAAGTCAGCAAACTCTGGCTGACCTCGGCTTCCCCCCGTGATCACGGCTCGCCCCGTGCGGCGCCCCCTCCTTCCTGCTTCTCTATTCCCGCCATAATTATCATAGCGCGGGAACCAAGCCCGCGCCTCTCCCTCGGCCCCGCCTCCCATGGCCAACGCCCCATCTCCTCTCCCTCCCCACCTCCCCCCATCACCACCTGTGGGAGAAAGAAAAGTTACCATACCGCAGGATTAATCATACAATCCCTCTTCGCCCCCCCCCCCCCACTCGTCCCACCACTTTGTCCAAACGTTCATTTTCGTAGTCCAATCATTCCAATTTTTCTTCTACAATAAAAGTCCACGCTTCATCCGCCGTCTCAAAGTAATGGTGCCTCCCTTGACATGTGACCCACAGTCTTGCCGGTTGCAGCATTCCAAACTTTATCTTTTTTTTGTGAAGTACCGCTTTGGCCCGATTAAAGCTCGCCCTCCTTCTCGCCACCTCCGCACTCCAATCTTGATAGACGCGGATCACCGCGTTCTCCCATTTACTACACCGAGTTTTCTTCGCCCATCTAAGGACCATTTCTCTATCCTTAAAACGGAGAAATCTCACCACTATGGCTCTGGGAGCTTCTCCTGCTCTCGGTCCTCGCACCATAACTCGGTATGCTCCCTCCACCTCCAACGGACCCGTCGGGGCCTCCACTCCCATTAACGAGTGCAGCATCGTGCTCACATATGCCCCGACGTCCGCCCCCTCCACACCTTCAGGAAGGCCAAGAATCCTCAAGTTGTTCCTCCTTGCGTTATTTTCCAGTGCCTCCAACCTCTCCACAGATCGTTTCTGGTGTGCCTCCTGTATCTCCGACTTCACCACCAGGCCCTGTATGTCGTTTTCATTCTCTGCTGCTTTCGCCTTCACGACCCGAAGCTCCTGCTCCTGGGTCTTTTGTTCCTCTTTCAGCCCTTCAATCGCCTGTAATATCGGGGCCAACAACTCTTTCTTCATTTCCTTTTTTATCTCCTCCACGCAGCGTTTCAAAAACTCTTGTTGTTCAGGGCCCCATATGAAACTGCCACCTTCCGATGCCATCTTGGTTTCTGCTTGCCTTCCTTGCCGTTGTTCCAAAGGATCCGCTGCAATCCGGCCACTTTCCTCTCCTTTTTCCATCCGTGTCCAGGGGGAACACCCTTCTGGTTTACCGCACGGTGTTTTCAGCCGTTAAAATTGCCGTTGGGGCTCCTATCAAGAGCCCAAAAGTCCGTTTCACAGGGAGCTGCCGAAACGTGCGACTCAGCTGGTCATCGCCGCACCCGGAAGTCCGACTCCAATGTACTCCTGATCAGCCTTCCACTTCCTACCCTCAAGGGAATTCCAAAACTTTCGCCCGTGTCCTTACACCACATTCTATTCACCCATCAGCCTTGTGCTCACTCACCTACATTGGCTCTCTGTCAAACCACATAGAATCCCTATTGTGAAGGAGGCCATTTTGTCCATCATGAAGCACCGACCCTCCGAAGCAGTGCCCTACCCCCATAACCCCACCTGACTTGGACACGTAAGGGGCAATTTAATGTGGCCAATCCACCTAATCTGCACATCTTTGGACTGGGAGGAAAATGAAGCATCCGGAGGAAACCCACCCAGACACGGGGAGAACGTTCAGATTCTGCACACTCACCCAAGGTGGAAATTGAACCCGGGTTCCTGGTGCTGTGAGGCAAGAGTGCTGACCACTGTGCCTACGTGCTGCCCAACATCCAGATTTTGAAATTCCTATCCTTGTTACAAATCCCACATTGGCCTCATTCCTCCCCATCTCTAATCGCCTTCACCCTCACGACCCTCAGATCTCTATGTTCCTCTGATTCTATTTCTAAATTTTGCTTTCCTGGGCTGAAAAGATTGATGAGACGAATACCAGGGATGGCGCAGTGGTTAGTACTGCTGTCTCACAGCACCAGGATCCCGGGTTCAATTCCAGCTTTGGTTGGAGTTTGCAGGTTCTCCCTGTGTGTGAATTTCCTCCAGGTGCTCCTGTTTCTTCCCACAGTCCAAAAATGTACAGATTAAGTGGAGTGGCCAAGATTAATTGCCCCATAGTGTCCAGGGATGTTTAGGTTAGGTGAAGTTACGGGGATAGGACGAAGGAGTGGGCCCAGGGAGGGTGCTCTTTGAGTAGGTCAATAAAGACTCGATGGGCTGAATGGCCTGTCATGATATTCACACACATCATGATAGACACACCAACAGACAAATCAGAACACACAACACCACAACCAATGACAGAAAGATATAAAAGCACAGACACAACCCCTGGTGGTCAAAAAGAGCGGCAGGGGAGAACCAGGACACAGCCATAGCCGGGGACACTCAGGGAGACAGCACGTGCAGAGTATCCAGAACGAACTGTATTATAAGAGTTATAATAAAATAGAGTTGTACCACATACAACTGTGTTGGCTCATCTGTGCACCAGAGCACCCAACACCACATACCCCACTCCTGGTACCATGTGGTGTTGGGTGCTCTGGTGCACAGATGAGCCAACACAGTTGTATGTGGTACAACTCTATTTTATTATAACTCTTATAATACAGTTCGTTCTGGATACTCTGCACGTGCTGTCTCCCTGAGTGTCCCCGGCTATGGCTGTGTCCTGGTTCTCCCCTGCCGCTCTTTTTGACCACCAGGGGTTGTGTCTGTGCTTTTATATCTTTCTGTCATTGGTTGTGGTGTTGTGTGTTCTGATTTGTCTGTTGGTGTGTCTATCATGATGTGTGTGTTTGAATATCATGACATGGCCTTCTGCATTGTAGGGATTCTGACTTATTTTTGAAAATCTTTTTATTGGCTTTTCTCGTATTTAAAAACAGTTGTGTATATATATTACATTTTTCTTGCCCGCGCTAATATACTTTATTTTACAGAGAGGTTTATGTTTCCCTTCATTTAC
The DNA here is from genome assembly GCF_047496885.1 of Scyliorhinus torazame. NCBI lineage: Eukaryota > Metazoa > Chordata > Chondrichthyes > Carcharhiniformes > Scyliorhinidae > Scyliorhinus > Scyliorhinus torazame. The sequence goes on from NC_092720.1 coordinate 190,488,700, forward strand.
CTAACTATGTACATTTCATTGCCCTCTGGATCGGTCTATGATTCCCCCCTTCCCGCCGCCACATTGGCTTCAGCACCCTTCCTCTTCTCTTGTGCTTTCCCCACCTTCCTTCTGCTCCCCCCACTTCCGGGATTCTATGACTTTAGTTACATGGTTTAGATTAGAGAGAACCCCTCCCACACCGGGACGAGCTGTCGCTTGTTTGTAACTTTGCTACATCTTTATTGCAGTCTCTCCCGGCTACAGTTTAAGATCCAACACATTTCCCCTCTCTTTTAGTCAAACAGACTCCAAATGTTAATTCGTGTTTTCTTTCCTATAGAAGCTGCACTGCATTTTGCTTTTTATATCCAGTCCCACCGCTCCACGCCCCCCGACGACAGTATAAATCTGACCCTATTTCCAGTTCTCTCCAGCTTTGACAGTCATCCAAACTCCAAACATTAGCTCCCTTTTCTCTCCACATGCTGTCAGACCTGCTGAGATTGTCCAGTACTTTCTGATTTTGCTTGTATTATTGAGTATTACTGATTCACATGATGTTACATTTCCCTGCACTTGAATGTCTCCTACCCCCCCCCCCCCCACAACCATTTTCAGCTGCTTCATCAATGACCTCCCCTCCATCAAAAGGTCAGACGTGGGGATGTTTACATATGACTGCACAATGTTCAGCACCATTCACGATTCCTCAGATAATGAAGCAGTCTGTGTCCAAATGCAGCAAGAGCTGGACAATATCCAGACTTGGGCTGACAAGTGGCAAGTTACATTCATGCCACACAATTGCCGGTGGTACCCTCCACCATCGACGACCAGTGGCAGCCGTGCGTACCATCTCAAGATGCACTGCAGGAACTCACCAAGGTTCCTTCACACCTTCCAAACCCACGACCGCGCCCATCTAAAAGGACAGGGCAGCATATACCTGGGAACCCCACCACCTGGAGGTTCCCCTCCAAGTCACTAACCAGCCTGACTTGGAAATATTTTAAAAATAAATTTAGAGTACCAATTCATTTTTTTCCAATTAAGGGGCAATTTAGCGTGGCCAATCCATCTACCCTGCACATCTCTGGGTTGTGGGGGCGAAACCCACGCAAACACGGGGAGAATGTGCAAACTCCACACGGACAGCGACCCAGAGCCGGGATCGAACCTGGGACCACGGCGCCGTGAGGCAGCAATGCTAACTACTGCACCACCGTGCTGCCCTCTGACTTGGAAATATATCGCCATTCCTTCGCTAATGCTGGGACAAAATCCCTCCCTAACAGCACAGTGGGTATACCTACTCCTCAAGGACTGCAGTGGATCAAGAAGGTAACTCACCACCACCTTCTGAAGGGGCAACTAGGGATGGGCAATAAATGCTGACCTAACCAGCGACGCCCACATCCAGTAAATGAATAAAAAATATATATACTGGCCCATTTGAGATTATTTTTAGCCGTTTCCTGAAAGCGAACCTCATCAGTCCCATCCCCCCTCCTACATGAACTTTGTGAATTAGCAAAGGCAGTCGCCGCGAGAGACTCGTGTGGCCGCAGTCGTTTTTCCTGCCTCAAACATGGTGGCCGGGCCTATTCCCTCTTCCGCAACAGGAGCCGCGCGGCCCACGTGACTCTCCCCCTGCAAGACCTGCCTCAAAGATGGCGCCGCGCCCCGTCGTGCGCGCGAGTCGATCGGCCGGCAGGCGGTGGGTGGGGACTCCGGAAAGGTGTAACACCAGGCGGAACCGGAAATGGAGCCGGAGGAATTAGATGGGGGCCAGAGTACAGGGAAACGTCTGGAAGATGGAGGCGGTGTGAGTGGGGCACAGGTAATAAATGCATGAATAGACATTGTCGCCTGTAAACTGTAACATAATTTACATTGTGCTCGAGAGGGACAAGTCATACATACATTAATATACATTGTCTCCTGGAAATTTAGGAATGCTATAATTAAACTAACATACATTTTAAAACAGAGGGAGGACAAATAATGCTGCAATATGGTGCACATAATAATAGAGACAAGCAGTCTATAACTACATATTCTCGTCAATTTGTATAATTTCATAATAAGACTAATTCTATAACAGCTGCAGGCAATACATAGTTAACATATAATTACCTGTAAATTAATGTAATGATATAATCCAACTAGTATACATAATTGTACAATTGAGAGGATCAGCTGGCACAAATTTACAGGGGAGAATATATATTATGTTATACCTTAGTCAGTATTGATATAATTATTGTGCAATATAATGTGTATCATAGAAGCAGCTCATAAATTGATTAACATGGCTTGATTTACGTGCTGTAACTGCCTGTTTGACATACCTGATTGAGGTTCTTGGAATGAGCAGAGGAGGTTGATGCCCATAATTCGATCGATGAACACTTTGGATAGGCTTTTCGATAAAAGCACCATGTAATGGGTGTGTTAGCAAAAGCAAAGCCCGTGGGAAGAAATAAACAGTGGCCGTGTGGATACAGAATTGGCGAAATGATGGACAGCAGAGAGTAGTGACGAGCGGTTGTTTTCTGGACTGAAAATACCCAGGAATCGGAATTGGGGCCACTGCTCTTTTTGATAGTATTAATCACCTGGGTTTGGGTGTAAAATGCACGGTCTCAATGTTTCAGATGGTGCGAATTTCGGAAATGTGTTTTTTTTTTAAGTGGGAAATTCAGGAGGATGTAGACTGGTGACATGAGCACTTACGTGGCAAGCGCAATGAATGCAGAGAAGTATGAAGTGACACATTTTAGTAGGAAGACTGAGAAGAGGCAATACAACTTGAATGGTAAAGGGGATTGTAGGAACAGAGGGCGATGTACCTAGGCAAATCTTTGACGGTGGCAGGATAAGTTGAAAAAAGTATTAAATTTTTTTTTAAAGCAGATGGGAGATTCAGCTTTTTAGATAGAGGGTAAAAAGTCATTTATGTTCTGCCTTATTTAAACTAAAACGGTTAGACCCCAACTCGAAGGTTGTAGCTGATTCCGGGCACCACACTTTAGGTGGGCTGTCAAGATCTGAAGAGAGAGTGTCAAAAAGATTTATTGAGATGGTACTAGGGCTGAAGGACTTCAGTTAATACGGGAGAGATTGGAGAAGTTGGGGCTGTTCTACGTGAGCAGCGAGGGTTAAGGGGGGGGTTTGACAGAAGTACAAAAAGGTTTGGACAGTAAATAAGAATTAACAGTTGCAGAAAGGTCGGTAAAAGAAGACACAGAGTTAAGATGCAACACAGAATCGCTACAGTGCAGAAGGAGACCATTCGAACTATAGAGTCTGCACCGACTCTCTGAAAGAGCACCCTACCTAGGCCTATCCCTGTAACCCCACCCAAATCGCACATTTCTTGGACACTAATGGCCAATCGACCTAACCTGCACATCTATGGACTGAGAGAGGAAACCGGAGCACCCGGAGGAAACCCACGCAGACACGGGGAGAAAGTGTAAACTCCACAAAGACAGTTACCCGAGGCCCAGAATAGAACCTGGGTTCCTGGTGCTATGAGACAGCAGTGCTAACCACTGGGCAGCATGAGGGACACATTTTTATTTAACGCAGCCAGTTGTGATCTGCAACGTGCTGTGCGAAAGGGTGGTGGAAGTAGATTTAGTAGTAACTTCTTTTTAAAAAAATATTTTAATTCAAATTTTTACATAATTTCAACAAAACACCCCCCTTACAGAAAAAAGAAAAACAAAGAACACATAAATAAACATCTTACAACTACATCACGAATTCCCCCAATATACAAACCCCCCATTAAGCAATAATAAACACAGTAGTAAACACAAAGTACCCACCCACCCGGGCTGTTGCTGACCACCTCTTAACGCTCCTCTAGTAAGCCTAGGAACAGTTGCCACTGCCTGAAGAACCCTTGCACAGACCCTCTCAAGGCAAATTCTACCCTCTCCAATTTAATGAATCCTGCCATGTCGCTATGACCCATGCTTCCACACTTGGTGGCCTCGCATCTTTCCACTGTAGCAGAATCCTCCACCGGGCTACTAGGGACGCAAAGGCCAGAATACCGTCCTCTTTTGCCTCCTGTCCGATACCCCAAATAGTGCTAACCTCCAGCTCGGCTTAACCCGGGTGTTCACCACCTTGGACACCGTCCTCGCAACGCCTGTCCAGAACCCATCCAGCGCCGGGCACGTCCAGAACATATGGGGATGATTTGCTGGGCTCCCCGAGCACCTCACACACCTGTCTTCTACCCCAAAGAACTGCTCAGCCTCGCCCCTGTCATATGCGCTCTGTGAATAACCTTAAACTGTATCAGGCTAAGCCTGGCGCAAGAGGAGGAAGAATTAACCCTACCCAGGGCATCCGCCCGCGTTCTCTCGTCTATCTCCTCCCCAAGCTCCTCATCCCATTTACCCTTTAGCTCCTCCACCAAGGTCTCCTCCTGCATCTCCTGGTAGATCGCCGAGACCCTGCCCTCTCCTACCCACACCCCCGAGAGCACCCTATCCTGGATCCTACGTGTTGGAAGCAGCGGGAACTCCCTTACCTGCATGTACCTGAAGGCATTTCCAGGGGGAAGCCCGAATTATTCCTCCAGCGCCCCAAGGCTCGCAAACGTCCCATCTAAAATCAGGTCCCACATCCTTCTAATTCCTGTCCTGTGCCAGCTCAGGATCCCCCCATCCATTCTCCCCGGGACGAACCGATGGTCCTCTCGGATCGGGGACCAAACTGAAGCCTCTACCTCACCCCTGTGGCGTCTCCACTGCCCCCAAATTTTCACAGTTGCAGCCACCACTGGACCCGTGGTGTACCTAGTTGGCGGGAGCGGCAGTGGTGCTGTCACCAGCGCTCTCAGACTCACGCCCACACAGGACGCCATCTCCAGCCTCTTCCACGCCGCCCCCTCCCCCTCCATTACCCACTTGCGTATCATCGCCACATTGGCAGCCCAGTAGTACCCACACAGATTAGGCAACGCTAACCCTCCTCTGTCCCTACTCCGTTCCAGAAACACCCTTCTCACCCTCGGGGTCTTTTTCGCCCACATGAATCCCATGATGCTCCTGCTGACCCGCTTAAAAAAGGCCTTGGGGATCAGGATCATAGAATCATAGATCATAGAATTTACAGTGCAGAAGGAGGCCCTTCGGCCCATCGAGTCTGCACCGGCTCTTTGGAAAGGGCACCTTACCCAAGCCCACACCTCCACCCTATCCCACTAACCCCACCCAGCACTAAGGGCAATTTATGGACACTAAGGGCAATTTAGCATGGCCAATTCACCTAACCTGCACATCTTTGGACTGTGGGAGGAAACTGGAGCACCCGGAGGAAACTCACGCACACACTGGGAGAACGTGAAGACTCCGCACAGACAGTGACCCAAGCCGGGAATCGAACCTGGGACCCTGGAGCTGTGAAGCAATTGTGCTAACCACTATGCTACCATCCTGCCCCTGGATGAGGAGGCACTGGAATACAAAAAGGAACCTCAGGGGCACCGTCATTTTCACCGACTGCACCCTACCCGCCGGGGAGAGTGGCAGCATATCCCACCTTTTAAACTCCTCCTCCATCTGCTCCACCAGTCGTGTCAAGTTGAGCTTGTGTAGGGCCCCCCAGCTCCTGGCCACCTGGATCCCCAGGTACCAAAAACTCCTTCCGCTTTCTTCAATGGAAGCTCGTCTATCCCCCTTCCCTGGTCCCCTGGGTGTAACACGAAGAGCTCACTCTTCCCCACGTTGAGCTTATACCCGGAAAAGTCCCCAAACTCCCTGAGGATCTGCATCACCTCCGGCATCCCCCCCACTGGGTCCGCCACATACAGTAACAGGTCATCGGCATACAACGATACCCGGTGTTCCTCCCCCCTTCCACCCCGGACCAGCCCCCTCCAGTTCCTGGACTCTCTTAAAGCCATAGCCAAAGGCTCAATTGCCAGTGCAAATAGCAAGGGGGATAGGGGGCACCCCTGCCTCATCCCCCGGTACAGCTGAACGTATTCCGACCTCCTCCGATTCGTGGCCACACTCGCCACCGAGGCTTCGTAAAGTAGCCTAACCCAACTAATGAACCCCTCCCCTAACCTAAACCTCCTCAACACTTCCCAAAGGTACCCCCACTCCACCCTTTCGAAGGCCTACTCCCTGCGTCCATTGCCACCACTATCTCCGCTTCCCCCTCCACTGCAGGCATCATGATTACGTTAAGGAGCCTCCACACATTGGTATTCAGCTGCCTTCCCTTCACAAAACCCGTCTGGTCCTCGTGAATCACCCCCGGGACACAGTCCTCAATTCTGGTAGCTAACAGCTTTGTGTCCACGTTGAGGAGCGAGATTGGCCTATACGACCCACACTGTAATGGGTCCTTGTCCCGCTTCAAGATCAGTGAGATTAGCGCCCTGGACATCGTCGGGGGTAGGGCCCCCCCCTCCCTCGCCTCATTGAAAGTCCTCACTAGTAGAGAGCCCAGCAGGTCCATGTACGTCCCGTAAAATTCCACCGGGAACCCATCTGGCCCCGGTGCCTTCCCCGCCTGCATACTCCCCAGCCCCTTAGTCAGCTCCTCCAGCCCTACCGGTGCCCCAAGCCCAGCCACCTGCTCCTCCTCCACCTTCGGGAACCTCAGCCGATCCAGAAATCGACGCATCCCCCCCTCCTCCGTCGGGGGCTCAGACCTATACAGCCCCTCATAAAAGTCTCTCAATACCCCATTTATTCCCACTGCACTCCGCACCATGTTCCCCCCCTTTATCCCTAACTCCCCCAATCCCCCTCGCTGCCTCCCGCTTCTAAAGCTGGTGTGCCAGCATCCGGCTAGCCTTCTCCCCGTACTCCTACACCGCTCCTTGCGCTTTCCTCCACTGCACCTCTGCCTTCTTGGTGGTCAACAGGTCGAACTCGGCCTGGAGGCTTCGTCGCTCCTTGAGTAGTCCCTCCTCTGGGACCTCTGCATACCTCCTATCCACCCTTAAAATCTCCCCCATCAATCTCTCCCTCTCTCTCTCCTCTCCTTGTGGGCCCTAGTGGAGATTAGCTCTTCCCTAATCACCGCCTTCAGCACCTCCCAGACCACCCTCACCTGCACCTCCCCATTATCGTTAGCCTCTAGATAGCTTTCAATACACCCCCGGATCCGCCCGCTCACCTCCTCATCCGCCAGCAAGCCCACATCCAGGCACCACAGCGGTCGCTGGTCCCTCTCCTCCCCTAACTCCAGCTCCACCCAATGCGGGGCATGGTCTGAGATGGCTATGGCCGAATACTCCGTGTCTTCCACCCTTGGGATTAGTGCCCTGCTCATAACGAAGAAGTCTATCCGGGTATAGGCTTTATGGATGTAGAAGGGACTTCAGTTGTCGGATTAGTTGCCTTGATACCCTGTATTCCTTCTTAACTGGCTGCTTGACTATATTTCATGGCAATAGGCACTTGGCAAAGCATGATGGATATATTAGCTTTATTTCAGTCAAGAAGTTCTGCGTGTAATAGGCAGAAGGTCAGACTATGTAAACAAGTGCATAGCTGCACATTTTGCTGAGAGTAGACAATAATTATTGTTCTTAGGCTGGCAATTCAAGGCCTGTTGTTTAACCCTGCTCGCTTTTCTGTGTCTGGGCTTATCAAAGGAATGCCTCGTTTTTCTAAATATTGCTTATTAAACCATATAAAGTACCACTATACTCTTGTAAGGTGGGGACAATTAGAAGGACTGTGGTCACTCTAACTCCCTCCACGAACTTTGTGTTAAATAAAAGACCTTTACGAAACCTCGAAGTGCTGGCTATTTCTTTCCTCAACAATGGACATGGCCCCCTGCTTGACAAACCTCCATGGGTCCACTCCTCCCATCTCGTCCATAAACCCCCTCAGCACCTTGGCCGCCGCCGGCCTCTTACCCGTCCTGGACCTGGAGCGGTCCAATGCTGGATCCAATACCGTATTAAAGTCTCTCTCTCTCTCTCTCTTCCCCGCCCCCCCCCCAATTATCAAGCTCCCTGCCTCCAGGTCCGGAATCCGGCCTAACATGCGCCGCATAAATCTGGCATCGTCCCAATTCGGGGCACATACATTCACTAATACCACCCGCATCCCCTGCAGCTTACCACTCACCATCACATACCTACCCCCATTGTCTGCCACAATGTTCAGCACCTCAAACGACACCCGCTTCCCCACCAAAATCGCCACCCCTCGATTCTTTGCGTTCAACCCCGAGTTGAAAACCTGTCCTACCCACCCCTTTCTCAGCCTAGCCTCATCTGCCACCCTCAAATGCGTCCCCTGGAGCATAACCACATCTGCCTTCAGTCCGTTCAGATGCGCGAACACACGGGCCCTCTTGACCGGCCCGTTCAGGCCTCTCACATTCAAAGTTAGCAGCCGGGTCAGGCCCCCCCCCCCCCCCCCCATTAGCCATCCCCTTTTCTAGGCCAACCACGTACCCGCGCCTCCCGCACTCTCCATTCCCCCAGCGGCAGACCCCTGCCCGACTCTCTCTCCGAGCCCCCCTTTAGCTGTGTTGCTCCCCCACCAGTAGTAACTTCCAATAGGAAACTGTCGAAATACTTGCAAGGCTATGGGAAAAGAGGGGCGGAGTGGAACTAGTTGGATAGTTTTTTCAAAGAGTGGCACAAGGTGCCAAAAGGGCTTCCTTCTGTTGTATCATTCTGCGATTGTCTGAACAACCTACATTATAAAACAGTGACAGGTAATATATATTTTATCGGTAAACCGCATGATGGGATCATACCTCTCTTTTGGGCAGCACATCTCAGGAAGGATGTAGGAAAATTGGATTTAGGACCTAGAGTAGGCCCTTTGTGCTCTGCCATTCATATATGATTTGGCTGTGGTCTCAAACTTTGCTGTCTGCTATCCCCTGATAACCCTTGACTCTCTGGTCTATCAAGAGTCCAGCTAGCCTTGAATATCTGCAATGGCCCAGCCTCCACACCTTTCTGGGGGAAAGAGAATTCCACGGAGTAGCGTCCCGTTGAGAGAAAATAAAGTCCCTGTCTCTTCTCTCCCAAAAACGGAAGCATCCTCCTGGTATCCACCCTGACAAATCCCCTCAGATCTTTGATGTTTCAGTAAGTAGGCTTGGAGGGGCTACGGCACAGATTCACCAGAATTATATCAGAGGGTTGAGCAGCACGGTGGCGCAGTGGATAGCACTGCTGCCTCACGGCGCCGAGGTCCCAGGTTCGACCCCGGCTCTGGTCACTGTCTGTGTGGAGTTTGCACATTCTCCCCGTGTTTGCGTGGGTTTCGCCCCCACAACCCAAAGATGTGCAAGGTAGGTGGACTGGCCATGCTAAATTGCCCCTTTGGAAAAAATGAATTGGGTACTTTAAATTTAAAAAAAAAAAAAGAAAAATGATATCAGAGGGTTGCATAAAGATGGTTTGTACTCCCACGACAATTTTTAAAAGAAATAAGGAGATGTTTCAGACGTTCGCTGAGTGGATAGAGAGGAAACCTTCCTCAACTAGGAGAAACGGGTGACAGCGACAGCTATTCATATTTATTTATTTTTCCAATTAAGGGGCCAATCCAGCTAACCTGCACACCTTTGGGTTGTGGGGGCGAAATCCACGCAGACACGGGGAGAATGTGCAAACTCCGCACAGACAGTGACCCGGGGCTGAGATCGGACCGGGTCCTCGGAGCTATTCACGTTTATGTAGCTCTTCCACATAATAAAACAGTAAAAGTCACTTCATTGAAGTGTTGTCTCTCAGTATTTAGCACCAAACCACCTATGGGGCAGATGGCTGAGAAGTTTGATCAGAGAGGTAGGATTAAGGAGTGTCTGAAAGGAAGCGAGGCAGAAGGGTTTAGGGAGGGAACACCAGAGCTTGGGACCCAGACAGCTGAAGGCACGGCCCTTAATGGTGGAGCAATTATAATCCGCGTGATGGAGAGGGAGAATTAGATGAGTGCAGTTATCTCAGAGGCACCATCTTTAAATTAGTCAAGCCGTTCAGGATAGAAATGAAAGCCAGTCAAGGTAATGGAGTCTTATGGAGTTGAGGCACAGATTAGATATGGTCTGACTGTTTAATTGAATGGCTGGGAGGGGTTGAAGGGCCTCCCTCCTTCAGTTCCTATGTTCTGTTTATGCTCAATTCTCTTCCTGCTTCCCTGTCCCACCTTTTTTAGAGGTTGTGGTTGCAACAGAAATCTAGTTCCATCTCTGCCACGGTCACTATCTCAGACTGAAACTGGCACTCTGTTCAACCCCACACTGAAGTGTAACTGTGTAACGTGGTTTGCAGCAACAACTGAGTGAGAATCTCAGAACCCGTGCAGAGGGGGCAGGAGCTGCTCCTTGAATTAAGTTGCTTGAAAATAAACCCAGTGAATTAATTGAATGAGACTGGAGTTAAATTTAGAGCATAGAGAGGTTTGTGAGGATCTACACCGGCAGCGTGTAGGGGTTTGTGAGGATATACACCAGCAGCGTGTAGGGGTTTGTGAGGATCTACACCGGCAGCGTGTAGGGGTTTGTGAGGATCTACACCGGCAGCGTGTAGGGGTTTGGGAGGATCTACACCGGCACCGTGTAGGGGTTTGTGAGGATCTACACTGGCAGCGTGTAGGGGTTTGTGAGGATCTACACCGGCAGCGTGTAGGGGTTTGTGAGGATCTACACCAGCAGCGTGTAGGGGTTTGTGAGGATCTACACCGGCAGCGTGTAGGGGTTTGTGAGGATCTACACCGGCAGCGTGTAGGGGTTTGGGAGGATCTACACCGGCACCGTGTAGGGGTTTGTGAGGATCTACACTGGCAGCGTGTAGGGGTTTGTGAGGATCTACACTGGCAGCGTGTAGGGGTTTGTGAGGATCTACGCCGGCAGCCTGTAGGGGTTTGGGAGGATCTACACCGGCACCGTGTAGGGGTTTGTGAGGATCTACACCGGCAGCGTGTAGGGGTTTGTGAGGATCTACACCGGCAGCCTGTAGGGGTTTGTGAGGATCTACACCGGCAGCCTGTAGGGGTTTGTGAGGATCCACACCGGCAGCCTGTAGGGGTTTGTGAGGATCTACACCGGCAGCCTGTAGGGGTTTGTGAGGATCTACACCGGCAGCCTGCAGGGGTTTGTGAGGATCTACACCGGCAGCGTGTAGGGGTTTGTGAGGATCTACACCGGCAGCCTGTAGGGGTTTGTGAGGATCTACACCGGCAGCCTGTAGGAGTTTGTGAGGATCTACACCGGCAGCCTGTAGGGGTTTGTGAGGATCTACACCGGCAGCGTGTAGGGGTTTGTGAGCATCTACACCGGCAGCGTGTAGGGGTTTGTGAGGATCTACACCAGCAGCCTGTAGGGGTTTGTGAGGATCTACACCGGCAGCCTGTCGGGGTTTGTGAGGATCTACACCGGCAGCGTGTAGGGGTTTGTGAGGATCTACACCGCCAGCCTGTAGGGGTTTGTGAGGATCTACACCGGCAGCGTGTAGGGGTTTGTGAGGATCTACACCAGCAGCCTGTAGGGGTTTGTGAGGATCTACACCGGCAGCCTGTAGGGGTTTGTGAGGATCTACACCGGCAGCATGTAGGGGTTTGTGAGGATCTACACCGGCAGCCTGTAGGGGTTTGTGAGGATCTACACCGGCATCATGTAGGGGTTTGTGAGGATCCACACCGGCAGCCTGTAGGGGTTTGTGAGGATCTACACTGGCAGCATGTAGGGGTTTGTGTGGATCTACACCGGCAGCCTGTAGCGGTTTGTGAGGATCTACACCGGCAGCCTGTAGCGGTTTGTGAGGATCTACACCGGCAGCCTGTAGGGGTTTGTGAGGATCTGCACCGGCAGCCTGTCGGGGTTTGTGAGGATCCACACCGGCAGCCTGTAGGGGTTTGTGAGGATCTACACTGGCAGCATGTAGGGGTTTGTGTGGATCTACACCGGCAGCCTGTCGGGGTTTGTGAGGATCTACACCGGCAGCGTGTAGGGGTTTGTGAGGATCTACACCGGCAGCCTGTAGGGGTTTGTGAGGATCTACACCGGCAGCCTGTAGGGGTTTGTGAGGATCTACACCGGCAGCCTGTAGGGGTTTGTGAGGATCTACACCGGCAGCATGTAGGGGTTTGTGAGGATCTACACCGGCAGCCTGTAGGGGTTTGTGAGGATCTGCACCGGCAGCCTGTGTTGCCCCGTTCAATTACCTCTTTGACTTTCAATACTCTTGAGGGTTCTACCATTCACTGTATATTCCCTACCTGCATTAGACCTTCCAAAATGCATTACCTCACATTTGTCCGGATTAAACTCCATCTGCCATCTCTCCGCCCAAGTCTCCAAACAATCTAAATCCTGCTGTATCCTCCGACAGTCCTCATCGCTATCCGCAATTCCACCAACCTTTGTGTCGTCTGCAAACTTACTAATCAGATCAGTTACATTTTCCTCCAAATCATTTATATATACTACAAAGAGCAAAGGTCCCAGCACTGATCACTGTGGAACACCACTGGTCACAGCCCTCCAATTAGAAAAGCATCCTTCCATTGCTGCTCTCTGCCTTCTATGACCTAGCCAGTTCTGTATCCACCTTGCCAGCTCACCCCTGATCCCGTGTGACTTCACCTTTTGTACTAGTCTACCATGAGGGACCTTGTCAAAGGCCTTACTGAAGTCTATATAGACAACATCCACTGCCCTACCTGCATCAATCATCTTAGTGACCTCCTCGAAAAACTCTATCAAGTTAGTGAGACATGACCTCCCCTTCACAAAACCATGCTGCCTCTCACTAATACGTCCATTTGCTTCCAAATGGGAGTAGATCCTGTCTCGAAGAATTCTCTCCAGTAATTTCCCTACCACTGAAGTAAGGCTCACCGGCCTGTAGTTCCCGGGATTATCCTTGCTACCCTTCTTAAACAGAGGAACAACGTTGGCTATTCTCCAGTCCTCCGGGACATCCCCTGAAGACAGCGAGGATCCAAAGATTTCTGTCAAGGCCTCAGCAATTTCCTCTCCAGCCTCCTTCAGTATTCTGGGGTAGATCCCATCAGGCCCTGGGGACTTATCTACCTTAATATTTTTTAAGACACCCAACACCTTGTCTTTTTGGATCTCAATGTGACCCAGGCTATCTACACACCCTTCTCCAGACTCAACATCTACCAATTTCTTCTCTTTGGTGAATACTGATGCAAAGTATTCATTTAGTACCTCGCTCATTTCCTCTGGCTCCACACATAGATTCCCTTGCCTATCCTTCAGTGGGCCAACCCTTTCCATGACTACCCTCTTGCTTTTTATGTACGTGTAAAAAGCCTTGGGATTTTCCTTAACCCTATTTGCCAATGACTTTTCGTGACCCCTTCTAGCCCTCCTGACTCCTTGCTTAAGTTCCTTCCTACTTTCCTTATATTCTACGCAGGCTTCATCTGTTCCCAGCCTTTTAGCCCTGACAAATGCCTCCTTTTTCTTTTTGACGAGGCCTACAATATCTCTCGTCATCCAAGGTTCCCGAAAATTGCCGTATTTATCCTTCTTCCTCACAGGAACATGCCGGTCCTGAATTCCTTTCAACTGCCACTTGAAAGCCTCCCACATGTCAGATGTTGATTTGCTCTCAAACATCCGCCCCCAATCTATGTTCTTCAGTTCCCGCCTAATATTGTTGTAATTAGCCTTCCCCCAATTTAGCACATTCATCCTAGGACCACTCTTATCCTTGTCCACCAGTACTTTAAAACTTACTGAATTGTGGTCACTGTTACCGAAGTGCTCCCTTACTGAAACATCTACCACCTGGCCGGGCTCATTCCCCAATACCAGGTCCAGTACCGCCCCTTCCCTAGTTGGACTGTCTACATATTGTTTTAAGAAGCCCTCCTGGATGCTCCTTACAAACTCCACCCCGTCTAAGCCCCTGGCACTAAGTGAGTACCAGTCAATATTGGGGAAGTTGAAGTCTCCCATCACCACAACCCTGTTGTTTTTACTCTTTTCCAAAATCTGTCTACCTATCTGCTCCTCTATCTCCCGCTGGCTGTTGGGAGGCCTGTAGTAAACCCCCAACGTTGTGACTGCACCCTTCTTATTCCTGATCTCTACCCATATAGCCTCACTGCCCTCTGAAGTGTCCTCCCGCAGTACAGCTGTGATATTCTCCCTAACCAGTAGCGCAACTCCGCCACCCCTTTTACATCCCCCTCTATCCCGCCTGAAACATCTAAATCCTGGAACGTTTAGCTGCCAATCCTACCCTTCCCTCAACCAGGTATCTGTAATGGCAACAACATCATAGTTCCAAGTACTAATCCAAGCTCTAAGTTCATCTGCCTTACCCGTAATACTTCTTGCATTAAAACATATGCACTTCAGGCCACCAGACCCGCTGTGTTCAGCAACTTCTCCCTGTCTGCTCTGCCTCAGAGCCACACTGTCCCTATTCCCTAGTTCTCCCTCAATGCTCTCACCTTCTGACCTATTGCTCCCGTGCCCCCCCCCCCCTGCCATACTAGTTTAAACCCTCCCGTGTGACACTAACAAAGCTCGCGGCCAGGATATTTATGCCTCTCCGGTTTAGATGCAACCCGTCCTTCTTATACAGGTCACACCTGCCCCGGAAGAGCTCCCAGTGGTCCAGATAATGGAAACCCTCCCTCCTACACCAGCTGTTTAGCCACGTGTTTAGCTGCTCTATCTTCCTATTTCTAGCCTCACTGGCACGTGGCACAAGGAGTAATCCTGAGATTACAACCCTCGAGGTCCTGTCTTTTAACTTTCTGCCTAGCTCCCTGAACTCCTGCTGCAGGACCTCATGCGAGGATCTACACCGGCAGCATGTAGGAGTTTGTGAGAATCTACACCGGCAGCCTGTAGGAGTTTGTGAGAATCTACACGGGCAGCCTGTAGGGGTTTGTGAGGATCTACACTGGCAACCTGTAGGGGTTTGTGAGGATCTACACTGGCAGCATGTAGGGGTTTGTGAGGATCTACACCGGCAGCATGTAGGGGTTTGTGTGGACCTGCACCGGCAGCCTGTAGGGGTTTGTGAGGATCTACACCCGCAGCCTGTAGGGGTTTGTGAGGATCTACACCGGCAGCCTGTAGGGGTTTGTGAGGATCTACACCGGCAGCTTGTAGGGGTTTGTGAGGATCTACACCGGCAGCCTGTAGGGATTTGTGAGGATCTACACCGGCAGCCTGTAGGGGTTTGTGAGGGGTTGGTGAGGAACACACTGGCAGCCTGTAGGGGTTTGTGAGGGGTTGGTGAGGAACACACCGGCAGCCTGTAGGGGTTTGTGAGGATCTACACTGGCAGCATGTAGGGGTTTGTGAGGATCTACACCGGCAGCCTGTAGGGGTTTGTGAGGATCTACACCGATAGCCTGTAGGGGTTTGTGAGGATCTACACCGGCAGCGTGTAGGGGTTTGTGAGGATCTACACCGGCAGCCTGTTGGGGTTTGTGAGGATCTACACCGGCAGCCTGTTGGGGTTTGTGAGGATCTACACCGGCAGCATGTAGGGGTTTGTGAGGATCTACACCGGCAGCCTGTAGGGTTTGTGAGAATCTACACCAGCAGCCTGTAGGTGTTTGTGAGGATCTACACCGGCAGCCTGTAGGGTTTGTGAGGATCTACACTGGCAGCCTGTAGGGGTTTGTGAGGATCTACACCGGCAGCCTGTAGGGGTTTGTGAGGATCTACACCGGCAGCCTGTAGGGGTTTGTGAGGATCTACACCGGCAGCCTGTAGGGGTTTGTGAGGATCTACACCGGCAGCATGTAGGGGTTTGTGAGGATCTGTACCGGCAGCCTGTCGGGGTTTGTGAGGATCTACACCGGCAGCCTGTAGGGGTTTGTGAGGATCTACACCGGCAGCATGTAGGGATTTGTGTGGACCTACACTGGCAGCGTGTAGGGGTTTGTGAGGATCCACACCGGCAGCCTGTAGGGGTTTGTGAGGATCTACACCGGCAGACTGTAGGGGTTTGTGAGGATCTACACCGGCAGCCTGTCGGGGTTTGTGAGGATCTGCACCGGCAGCCTGTAGGGGTTTGTGAGGATCTACACTGGCAGCATGTAGGGGTTTGTGAGGATCTACACCGGCAGCATGTAGGGGTTTGTGAGGATCTACACTGGCAGCCTGTAGGGGTTTGTGAGGATCTACACCGGCAGCCTGTAGGGGTTTGTGAGGATCTACACCAGCAGCCTGTAGGGGTTTGTGAGGATCTACACCGGCAGCCTGTAGGGGTTTGTGAGGATCTACACTGGCAGCCTGTAGGGGTTTGTGAGGATCTACACCGGCTGCCTGTAGGGGTTTGTGAGGATCTACACCGGCAGCCTGTAGGGGTTTGTGAGGATCTACACCGGCAGCCTGTAGGGGTTTGTGAGGATCTACACCGGCAGCCTGTAGGGGTTTGTGAGGATCTACACCGGCAGCCTGTCGGGGTTTGTGAGGATCTGCACCGGCAGCCTGTAGGGGTTTGTGAGGATCTACACTGGCAGCATGTAGGGGTTTGTGAGGATCTACACCGGCTGCCTGTAGGGGTTTGTGAGGATCTACACCGGCAGCCTGTAGGGGTTTGTGAGGATCTACACCGGCAGCCAGTCGGGGTTTGTGAGGATCTGCACTGGCAGCATGTAGGGGTTTGTGAGGATCTACACCGGCAGCCTGTAGGGGTTTGTGAGGATCTGCACCGGCAGCCTGTAGGGGTTTGTGAGGATCTACACCGGCAGCCTGTCGGGGTTTGTGAGGATCTGCACCGGCAGCCTGTAGGGGTTTGTGAGGATCTACACTGGCAGCCTGTAGGGGTTTGTGAGGATCTACACTGGCAACCTGTAGGGGTTTGTGAGGATCTACACGGGCAGCCTGTAGGGGTTTGTGAGGATCTACACCGGCAGCCTGTAGGGGTTTGTGAGGGGTTGGTGAGGAACACACTGGCAGCCTGTAGGGGTTTGTGAGGGGTTGGTGAGGAACACACCGGCAGCCTGTAGGGGTTTGTGAGGATCTACACTGGCAGCATGTAGGGGTTTGTGAGGATCTACACCGGCAGCCTGTAGGGGTTTGTGAGGATCTACACCGGCAGCCTGTAGGGGTTTGTGAGGATCTACACGGGCAGCCTGTAGGGGTTTGTGAGGATCTACACTGGCAACCTGTAGGGGTTTGTGAGGATCTACACTGGCAGCATGTAGGGGTTTGTGAGGATCTACACTGGCAGCATGTAGGGGTTTGTGAGGATCTACACCGGCAGCATGTAGGGGTTTGTGTGGACCTGCACCGGCAGCCTGTAGGGGTTTGTGAGGATCTACACCCGCAGCCTGTAGGGGTTTGTGAGGATCTACACCGGCAGCCTGTAGGGGTTTGTGAGGATCTACACCGGCAGCCTGTAGGGGTTTGTGAGGATCTACACCGGCAGCCTGTAGGGATTTGTGAGGATCTACACCGGCAGCCTGTAGGGGTTTGTGAGGGGTTGGTGAGGAACACACTGGCAGCCTGTAGGGGTTTGTGAGGGGTTGGTGAGGAACACACCGGCAGCCTGTAGGGGTTTGTGAGGATCTACACTGGCAGCATGTAGGGGTTTGTGAGGATCTACACCGGCAGCCTGTAGGGGTTTGTGAGGATCTACACCGACAGCCTGTAGGGGTTTGTGAGGATCTACACCGGCAGCGTGTAGGGGTTTGTGAGGATCTACACCGGCAGCCTGTTGGGGTTTGTGAGGATCTACACCGGCAGCCTGTTGGGGTTTGTGAGGATCTACACTGGCAGCGTGTAGGGGTTTGTGAGGATCTACACCAGCAGCGTGTAGGGGTTTGTGAGGATCTACACCGGCAGCATGTAGGGGTTTGTGAGGATCTACACCGGCAGCCTGTAGGGTTTGTGAGAATCTACACCAGCAGCCTGTAGGTGTTTGTGAGGATCTACACCGGCAGCCTGTAGGGTTTGTGAGGATCTACACTGGCAGCCTGTAGGGGTTTGTGAGGATCTACACCGGCAGCCTGTAGGGGTTTGTGAGGATCTACACCGGCAGCCTGTAGGGGTTTGTGAGGATCTACACCGGCAGCCTGTAGGGGTTTGTGAGGATCTACACCGGCAGCATGTAGGGGTTTGTGAGGATCTGTACCGGCAGCCTGTCGGGGTTTGTGAGGATCTACACCGGCAGCCTGTAGGGGTTTGTGAGGATCTACACCGGCAGCATGTAGGGATTTGTGTGGACCTACACTGGCAGCGTGTAGGGGTTTGTGAGGATCCACACCGGCAGCCTGTAGGAGTTTGTGAGGATCTACACCGGCAGCCTGTAGGGGTTTGTGAGGATCTACACCGGCAGCCTGTCGGGGTTTGTGAGGATCTGCACCGGCAGCCTGTAGGGGTTTGTGAGGATCTACACTGGCAGCATGTAGGGGTTTGTGAGGATCTACACCGGCAGCATGTAGGGGTTTGTGAGGATCTACACTGGCAGCCTGTAGGGGTTTGTGAGGATCTACACCGGCAGCCTGTAGGGGTTTGTGAGGATCTACATCGGCAGCCTGTAGGGGTTTGTGAGGATCTACACCGGCAGCCTGTAGGGGTTTGTGAGGATCTGCACTGGCAGCCTGTAGGGGTTTGTGAGGATCTACACCGGCTGCCTGTAGGGGTTTGTGAGGATCTACACCGGCAGCCTGTAGGGGTTTGTGAGGATCTACACTGGCAGCATGTAGGGGTTTGTGAGGATCTACACCGGCAGCATGTACGGGTTTGTGTGGACCTACACCGGCAGCCTGTAGGGGTTTGTGAGGATCTACACCCGCAGCCTGTAGGGGTTTGTGAGGATCTACACCGGCAGCCTGTAGGGCTTTGTGAGGATCTACACCGGCAGCCTGTAGGGGTTTGTGAGGATCTGCACCGGCAGCCTGTAGGGATTTGTGAGGATCTACACCGGCAGCCTGTAGGGGTTTGTGAGGGGTTGGTGAGGAACACACTGGCAGCCTGTAGGGGTTTGTGAGGGGTTGGTGAGGAACACACCGGCAGCCTGTAGGGGTTTGTGAGGATCTACACTGGCAGCATGTAGGGGTTTGTGAGGATCTACACCGGCAGCCTGTAGGGGTTTGTGAGGATCTACACCGACAGCCTGTAGGGGTTTGTGAGGATCTACACCGGCAGCGTGTAGGGGTTTGTGAGGATCTACACCGGCAGCCTGTTGGGGTTTGTGAGGATCTACACCGGCAGCCTGTTGGGGTTTGTGAGGATCTACACTGGCAGCGTGTAGGGGTTTGTGAGGATCTACACCAGCAGCGTGTAGGGGTTTGTGAGGATCTACACCGGCAGCATGTAGGGGTTTGTGAGGATCTACACCGGCAGCCTGTAGGGTTTGTGAGAATCTACACCAGCAGCCTGTAGGTGTTTGTGAGGATCTACACCGGCAGCCTGTAGGGTTTGTGAGGATCTACACTGGCAGCCTGTAGGGGTTTGTGAGGATCTACACCGGCAGCCTGTAGGGGTTTGTGAGGATCTACACCGGCAGCCTGTAGGGGTTTGTGAGGATCTACACCGGCAGCCTGTAGGGGTTTGTGAGGATCTACACCGGCAGCATGTAGGGGTTTGTGAGGATCTGTACCGGCAGCCTGTCGGGGTTTCTGAGGATCTACACCGGCAGCCTGTAGGGGTTTGTGAGGATCTACACCGGCAGCATGTAGGGATTTGTGTGGACCTACACTGGCAGCGTGTAGGGGTTTGTGAGGATCCACACCGGCAGCCTGTAGGGGTTTGTGAGGATCTACACCGGCAGCCTGTAGGGGTTTGTGAGGATCTACACCGGCAGCCTGTCGGGGTTTGTGAGGATCTGCACCGGCAGCCTGTAGGGGTTTGTGAGGATCTACACTGGCAGCATGTAGGGGTTTGTGAGGATCTACACCGGCAGCATGTAGGGGTTTGTGAGGATCTACACTGGCAGCGTGTAGGGGTTTGTGAGGATCTACACCGGCAGCCTGTAGGGGTTTGTGAGGATCTACACCAGCAGCCTGTAGGGGTTTGTGAGGATCTACACCGGCAGCCTGTAGGGGTTTGTGAGGATCTACACTGGCAGCCTGTAGGGGTTTGTGAGGATCTACACCGGCAGCCTGTAGGGGTTTGTGAGGATCTACACCGGCAGCCTGTAGGGGTTTGTGAGGATCTACACCGGCAGCCTGTAGGGGTTTGTGAGGATCTACACCGGCAGCCTGTAGGGGTTTGTGAGGATCTACACCGGCAGCCTGTCGGGGTTTGTGAGGATCTGCACCGGCAGCCTGTAGGGGTTTGTGAGGATCTACACCCGCAGCCTGTAGGGGTTTGTGAGGATCTACACCGGCAGCCTGTAGGGGTTTGTGAGGATCTACACCGGCAGCCTGTAGGGGTTTGTGAGGATCTACACCGGCAGCCTGTAGGGATTTGTGAGGATCTACACCGGCAGCCTGTAGGGGTTTGTGAGGGGTTGGTGAGGAACACACTGGCAGCCTGTAGGGGTTTGTGAGGGGTTGGTGAGGAACACACCGGCAGCCTGTAGGGGTTTGTGAGGATCTACACTGGCAGCATGTAGGGGTTTGTGAGGATCTACACCGGCAGCCTGTAGGGGTTTGTGAGGATCTACACCGACAGCCTGTAGGGGTTTGTGAGGATCTACACCGGCAGCGTGTAGGGGTTTGTGAGGATCTACACCGGCAGCCTGTTGGGGTTTGTGAGGATCTACACCGGCAGCCTGTTGGGGTTTGTGAGGATCTACACTGGCAGCGTGTAGGGGTTTGTGAGGATCTACACCAGCAGCGTGTAGGGGTTTGTGAGGATCTACACCGGCAGCATGTAGGGGTTTGTGAGGATCTACACCGGCAGCCTGTAGGGTTTGTGAGAATCTACACCAGCAGCCTGTAGGTGTTTGTGAGGATCTACACCGGCAGCCTGTAGGGTTTGTGAGGATCTACACTGGCAGCCTGTAGGGGTTTGTGAGGATCTACACCGGCAGCCTGTAGGGGTTTGTGAGGATCTACACCGGCAGCCTGTAGGGGTTTGTGAGGATCTACACCGGCAGCCTGTAGGGGTTTGTGAGGATCTACACCGGCAGCATGTAGGGGTTTGTGAGGATCTGTACCGGCAGCCTGTCGGGGTTTGTGAGGATCTACACCGGCAGCCTGTAGGGGTTTGTGAGGATCTACACCGGCAGCCTGTAGGGGTTTGTGAGGATCTACACCGGCTGCCTGTAGGGGTTTGTGAGGATCCACACCGGCAGCCTGTAGGGGTTTGTGAGGATCTACACCGGCAGCCTGTAGGGGTTTGTGAGGATCTACACCGGCAGCCTGTAGGGGTTTGTGAGGATCTACACCGGCAGCCTGTCGGGGTTTGTGAGGATCTGCACCGGCAGCCTGTAGGGGTTTGTGAGGATCTACACTGGCAGCATGTAGGGGTTTGTGAGGATCTACACCGGCTGCCTGTAGGGGTTTGTGAGGATCTACACCGGCAGCCTGTAGGGGTTTGTGAGGATCTACACCGGCAGCCTGTAGGGGTTTGTGAGGATCTACACCGGCAGCCTGTAGGGGTTTGTGAGGAACTACACCGGCAGCCAGTCGGGGTTTGTGAGGATCTGCACTGGCAGCATGTAGGGGTTTGCGAGGATCTACACCGGCAGCCTGTAGGGGTTTGTGAGGATCTGCACCGGCAGCCTGTAGGGGTTTGTGAGGATCTACACCGGCAGCCTGTCGGGGTTTGTGAGGATCTGCACCGGCAGCCTGTAGGGGTTTGTGAGGATCTACACCGGCAGCATGTAGGGGTTTGTGAGGATCTACACCGGCAGCCTGTAGGGGTTTGTGAGGATATACACCGGCAGCCTGTAGGGGTTTGTGAGGATCTACACTGGCAGCCTGTAGGGGTTTGTGAGTATCTACACCGGCAACGTGTAGGGGTTTGTGAGGATCTACACCGGCAGCCTGTTGGGGTTTGTGAGGATCTACACCGGCAGCCTGTTGGGGTTTCTGAGGATCTACACTGGCAGCGTGTAGGGGTTTGTGAGGATCTACACCAGCAGCGTGTAGGGGTTTGTGAGGATCTACACCGGCAGCATGTAGGGGTTTGTGAGGATCTACACCGGCAGCCTGTAGGGTTTGTGAGAATCTACACCAGCAGCCTGTAGGTGTTTGTGAGGATCTACACCGGCAGCCTGTAGGGTTTGTGAGGATCTACACTGGCAGCCTGTAGGGGTTTGTGAGGATCTACACCGGCAGCCTGTAGGGGTTTGTGAGGATCTACACCGGCAGCCTGTAGGGGTTTGTGAGGATCTACACCGGCAGCCTGTAGGGGTTTGTGAGGATCTACACCGGCAGCATGTAGGGGTTTGTGAGGATCTACACCGGCAGCCTGTAGGGGTTTGTGAGGATCTACACCGGCAGCCTGTAGGGGTTTGTGAGGATCTACACCGGCAGCCTGTCGGGGTTTGTGAGGATCTGCACCGGCAGCCTGTAGGGGTTTGTGAGGATCTACACTGGCAGCATGTAGGGGTTTGTGAGGATCTACACCGGCTGCCTGTAGGGGTTTGTGAGGATCTACACCGGCAGCCTGTAGGGGTTTGTGAGGATCTACACCGGCAGCCTGTAGGGGTTTGTGAGGATCTACACCGGCAGCCTGTAGGGTTTTGTGAGGATCTACACCGGCAGCCAGTCGGGGTTTGTGAGGATCTGCACTGGCAGCATGTAGGGGTTTGTGAGGATCTACACCGGCAGCCTGTAGGGGTTTGTGAGGATCTGCACCGGCAGCCTGTAGGGGTTTGTGAGGATCTACACCGGCAGCCTGTCGGGGTTTGTGAGGATCTGCACCGGCAGCCTGTAGGGGTTTGTGAGGATCTACACTGGCAGCATGTAGGGGTTTGTGAGGGGTTGGTGAGGAACACACTGGCAGCCTGTAGGGGTTTGTGAGGGGTTGGTGAGGATCTACACCGGCAGCCTGTAGGGGTTTGTGAGGATCTACACTGGCAGCATGTAGGGGTTTGTGAGGATCTACACCGGCAGCCTGTAGGGGTTTGTGAGGATCTACACGGGCAGCCTGTAGGGGTTTGTGAGGATCTACACTGGCAACCTGTAGGGGTTTGTGAGGATCTACACTGGCAGCATGTAGGGGTTTGTGAGGATCTACACTGGCAGCATGTAGGGGTTTGTGAGGATCTACACCGGCAGCATGTAGGGGTTTGTGTGGACCTGCACCGGCAGCCTGTAGGGGTTTGTGAGGATCTACACCCGCAGCCTGTAGGGGTTTGTGAGGATCTACACCGGCAGCCTGTAGGGGTTTGTGAGGATCTACACCGGCAGCCTGTAGGGGTTTGTGAGGATCTACACCGGCAGCCTGTAGGGATTTGTGAGGATCT
This sequence comes from Scyliorhinus torazame, assembly GCF_047496885.1. NCBI lineage: Eukaryota > Metazoa > Chordata > Chondrichthyes > Carcharhiniformes > Scyliorhinidae > Scyliorhinus > Scyliorhinus torazame. The sequence continues at coordinate 190,512,014 of NC_092720.1, forward strand.
ACACCGGCAGCCTGTAGGGGTTTGTGAGGGGTTGGTGAGGAACACACTGGCAGCCTGTAGGGGTTTGTGAGGGGTTGGTGAGGAACACACCGGCAGCCTGTAGGGGTTTGTGAGGATCTACACTGGCAGCATGTAGGGGTTTGTGAGGATCTACACCGGCAGCCTGTAGGGGTTTGTGAGGATCTACACCGACAGCCTGTAGGGGTTTGTGAGGATCTACACCGGCAGCGTGTAGGGGTTTGTGAGGATCTACACCGGCAGCCTGTTGGGGTTTGTGAGGATCTACACCGGCAGCCTGTTGGGGTTTGTGAGGATCTACACTGGCAGCGTGTAGGGGTTTGTGAGGATCTACACCAGCAGCGTGTAGGGGTTTGTGAGGATCTACACCGGCAGCATGTAGGGGTTTGTGAGGATCTACACCGGCAGCCTGTAGGGTTTGTGAGAATCTACACCAGCAGCCTGTAGGTGTTTGTGAGGATCTACACCGGCAGCCTGTAGGGTTTGTGAGGATCTACACTGGCAGCCTGTAGGGGTTTGTGAGGATCTACACCGGCAGCCTGTAGGGGTTTGTGAGGATCTACACCGGCAGCCTGTAGGGGTTTGTGAGGATCTACACCGGCAGCCTGTAGGGGTTTGTGAGGATCTACACCGGCAGCATGTAGGGGTTTGTGAGGATCTGTACCGGCAGCCTGTCTGGGTTTGTGAGGATCTACACCGGCAGCCTGTAGGGGTTTGTGAGGATCTACACCGGCAGCATGTAGGGATTTGTGTGGACCTACACTGGCAGCGTGTAGGGGTTTGTGAGGATCCACACCGGCAGCCTGTAGGGGTTTGTGAGGATCTACACTGGCAGCCTGTAGGGGTTTGTGAGGAACTACACCGGCTGCCTGTAGGGGTTTGTGAGGATCTACACCGGCAGCCTGTAGGGGTTTGTGAGGATCTACACCGGCAGCCTGTAGGGGTTTGTGAGGATCTACACCGGCAGCCTGTAGGGGTTTGTGAGGATCTACACCGGCAGCCTGTCGGGGTTTGTGAGGATCTGCACCGGCAGCCTGTAGGGGTTTGTGAGGATCTACACTGGCAGCATGTAGGGGTTTGTGAGGATCTACACCGGCTGCCTGTAGGGGTTTGTGAGGATCTACACCGGCAGCCTGTAGGGGTTTGTGAGGATCTACACCGGCAGCCTGTAGGGGTTTGTGAGGATCTACACCGGCAGCCTGTAGGGGTTTGTGAGGATCTACACCGGCAGCCAGTCGGGGTTTGTGAGGATCTGCACTGGCAGCATGTAGGGGTTTGTGAGGATCTACACCGGCAGCCTGTAGGGGTTTGTGAGGATCTGCACCGGCAGCCTGTAGGGGTTTGTGAGGATCTACACCGGCAGCCTGTCGGGGTTTGTGAGGATCTGCACCGGCAGCCTGTAGGGGTTTGTGAGGATCTACACCGGCAGCATGTAGGGGTTTGTGAGGATCTACACCGGCAGCCTGTAGGGGTTTGTGAGGATCTACACCGGCAGCATGTCGGGATTTGTGAGGATCTACACTGGCAGCCTGTAGAAATTTGTGTGGACCTACAAACCTCCCACCCGCGCACAATTCCTCTCCAACTCCTTGCTGCTCTTAAATCCCATTGCCAATGGCTCTGTTGCAAAGGCAAAAAGCAATGGAGAGGACGGGCACCCCCTGCCTTGTCCTCCGGTGTAGCCCGAAGTACCCTGAGCTCCCCCGATTCGTCTGCACGCTCGCTCCCGGCGCCCTATACAACAATTGGACCCAGTTCACAAAACCCTGCCCGAACCCCCCCAACTCTTCCCACAAGTACTCCCATTCCACCTAATCGCAATCCTTCTCTACGTCCATTGCAACAACCCCCTCCACATCCTGTCCCTCCGGGGCCTTTATTATCACATTTCGTAATCTGGTGTTCACCGGCAAGTACCACTCTTCCCCTCCTGACCTTGGCCCTGCCAATCTCCCTCACTGCCTCCTGCTTTCTAAGTTGATGGGCCAGCACCCTACTCGCCTTCACCCCATACTTGTATACTGCCCATCTGGCCCTTCTCAACTGCCCCACTGCTTTCCCCGTGGACACCAACGCGAACTCCATCTGGAGCTTCTGCCTCTCTTTCAACAATCCTGCTTCCGGGACCTCCGAGCACCTCCTGTCCACCCGTAGAATCTCGTCCACCAGTCTCGTTCCACCTTTTCCCGATGCGCCAGGATTGATATGAACTTCCCCCTGACCGCTGCCATGAGTGCCTCCCATAGCGTAGTAGCCGTGACCTCACCCGTATCATTCAGTTCCCAGATGGCAGTCCTCGCCCTCATCTACTAGCAATCCCACATTCAACCTCCATTGCAGGCGCTGGGCCCCCGGCCCACCACAGTCCACTTGCAAGTCGACCCAGTGTGGCGCGTGCTCTGAAACCAAGGAGCCCCGCCAGCAGCATTTTGTCCACCACAAAATAACCAATCCGCGTGTACTCCCTGTTCACATGGGAGAAGAACGAGAACTCCTTCACCCTCGGCATCTCAAACATCCATGGATTACCCCCCCTCATTCACTCCATAAACTCCTTCAGTTCCTTTGCCACCGCAGACATCCTCCACGACCTCGGGCTCGACCGGTCCAAACCTGGTTCAATGACCGTGTTAAAATACCCTTCCATGATCAACCGGTATTAGTCCAGGTCCCGGATCTTCCACAGCACTCGCCTCATAAACTCCACATCATCCCTGCTTGGCCTGCTTGGGACATAGACGTTCACCAAGACCACTGGCATCCCCTCCAGCTTCCCGCTCACAATCACAAACCTTCCTCCCGAATCTGCCACAATATTCGCCAGCTCGAAAGTCACCCGTTTGTTTGTCAGCACCGCCACCCCCCGCGTCTTCATATCTAATCCTGAATGAAAGACTTGCCCTACCCATCCTTTCCTTGGCCTAGTCTGGTCCCCGATCTTCAAATGCATTTCTTGCAAAAAGGCCACGTCCGCCTTCAAGCTCCTCAAGTGCGCGGACACATGCGACCGTTTGACTAGCCCATTTAGCCCTCTCACATTCCATGTGACCACCCTCCCTGCCAACCAACTATATTCCTTCTTGGGCCAGCCCACAACCTGTGTCACACGGTCCTCCAGGCCCACCCTCCCGTTAACTAGCCTGCCGAACTAGCCTGGCAGCCCCCGCCCTTGGCACTTAAACCCCCCCCCACTGATTCCCCTTCCACGCACCCCCAACCTGCTCACACACCTCCATAGCGCAAACAACGATGAAGTAAGAAAAAGGTGCACTCACCCTCCATGCTCCCCAAACATCTCGCCACGGAACCCAACAAGACCTCTCAAAGAAGAGAGGTTCTCCTATAACCAACAAACAAAAGGCAACAAAAGCAAAAGAGGCAGAGAAAACCAACACCTCCTCAAACCACCTCCACAATTCAATGTCCTCCGTCGCCTACCAGTCTATTGTCTCTTAAAAATTCCATCTTCTCCTCTGGTGTCCCAAAATAATGTTCCCAGCTGTTGTAAGTCACCCAGAGGCGGGCCAGGTACAGCATCCCGAACTTCGCCCCCTCCTTAAAAACGGACGCCTTCACCCGATTGAACCCGGCTGCTCTCTTTGCCAGTTCCGTGCCCAGGTGTGGTACCCCGGACCTCATTGCTTTCCCAGGTGCACCTCTTCATCTGGCTTGCCCACCACAATATCTTCCCCTTGGCGAGGAATCGGTGGAGCTGCACCATCATCGCCCTCAGCGGCTCGTTCGCCTGGGCTTACTCATCAATGCCCTATGCGCCTGGTCGACCTCCAAGGGCCGGGTGAAGGCCCCTTCCCCAACAACTGCTCCAGCACCTTGGCTACATATGAGTCAGTGTCTGCTCCCTCGATGCCCTCTGCCATCCCCATGATTCTTAAGTTTTGTCTCTGGGAGTGGTTCTCCAGACCCTCCACCTTCTCCTTTAGTCGCTTCTGGGTCTCCCACATCATTCTGATCTCAGCCAATGAGGTAAGCTGCTCCTCGTGCTCCCCCACTTCCTCCTCCAATTTTTGAATTGCCTGGCCCTGGGACTCCAGCCCCTGCTCCACCCGATCGATCCCCGCTTTTAGTGCTTCCACCACCTTGGCCAGGTCCACCTGCGCTTCCCTCCTCAGCTGGTTGAGCTTCTCATTTAAGAAGTCCACCAGCTGCTCCGTCGACCACTAGGGAGGCAGGGCTGGCCCTTTACCCCCCGCCATCTTGACCTGTGGCGCATGACGATTCTCTTGTTCCACCTGCTCCCTTCTTCTCGACCCACTTCTGCTCCGTGGATCCATCCACCAGCACCACCAGTGGAGTTTAACTCTCCTCAATCACCTCTACACCTTTTCCCACCAAAACATCCGCCAGCAAACGGAGAAAAGGACCAAAAAAATGCCGAGCGGGAGCTGTCAAATATGCGACCACTTACTCCACGGCCGTCACCGGATGTCTTGTCCCATATGCGTTCTTAAGTACCCTATTCATCTGCTCAGTCACCTTCAGAGACCTGTGCACAAGTACCCCCAAGTTCCATCTTCTCTGAGCTTACTCTTCATTACTCTGAGCTTCCTAGTGTCCTGCCATTCATTACATACTCCCTCGTCCTGTTTCTTCTTCCAAAGTGCATCGCCTCGCACTTATCAGGGTTAAACATCATCCGCCACTGCTCTGCCCATCTGACGAACCCATCTAAATCTTCCTCTAACCCACCCTTTTCTTCACTTTTTAAAGAATATTTTTATTGAAAATGTTTCATTATAAACAAAATAATATAAAACAGTTAATTCAAATTACAATGCAAAAAGAACACAATAAATACACAAGAACCCCAATTAACTTAACCTTCCCCCAACATTAAACTGAGGCCCTTAACAACTGGGACCCAACACTGATCCCTGTGGTACCCTACTGGACACCGGCCTACAAACAGCCTCCTACCACCACCCTTTGTGGCCTATTACTAGTTTCGGATCCATCTCACCAAGTTTCCTTAAATTCCTTGTGCTTCAACCTTCTCAATCAGTTTCTCATGTGGGACCTTGTCAAAGGCTTTGCAAAAATCCCGATTAAACTACATCAGCTGCACTATCTTCATCCACACACCCGGCCACTTTATCAAAAAATTTACCAAATTTGTTCGACATGACGGTAGCACGGTAGCATTGTGGATAGCACAATTGCTTCACAGCTCCAGGGTCCCAGGTTCGATTCCGGCTTGGGTCACTGTCTGTGCGGAGTCTGCACATCCTCCCCGTGTGTGCGTGGGTTTCCTCCGGATGCTCCGGTTTCCTCCCACAGTCCAAAGATATGCAGGTTAGGTGGATTGGCCATGATAAATTACCCTTCGTGTCCAAAATTGCCCTTAGTGTCGGGTGGGGTTACTGGGTTATTGGGATAGGGTGGAGGTGTTGACCTTGGGTAGGGAGCTCTTTCCAAGAGCCGGTGCAGACTCGATGGGCCGAATGGCCTCCTTCTGCACTGTAAATTCTATGATAATTCTATGATAATCTATGATCTCCCCTGACAAAGCCATGCTGACTAACCCTCATCAACCCATGCCTTTCCAAGTGGAGATTAATTCTCTCCTTCAGAATTTTCTCCAATAGTATCCCTACCACAGACATTGGGCTCACCGGCCTGTAATTCCCTAGTTTATAACTACCACCCTTCTTGATAAGTGGGACATTAGCTGTTCTCCACCAGTGGAGTTCAGCTCTCTGGCATTTCCTCCCCCTGGCCAGAGAGGAATTAAAAACTTGCGACAGAGCCTTTGCAATCTTCTGCCTGGCCTCCTACAAGCCTGAGATGCAGTTCACCCGGGCCTGGGATTTGTCTATTTTTAAGCCCGTGAGAGCCTCCAATACCTCCTCACTTCCTGTGTCAAACTGCTCAGGGTCCATTTCCTGAATACGTCTTCCTTCTCCTGAGTGAAGATTGATGAGGTATTCGTTCAACACCCGAGCAAGAGTTGTTTGAGGGGGCAAGGGATTTCAATCCAGGGGCCACCGCGCACCAGTACTGGGGAAAGAAGGAGCTGTTCCACTGGAGCAGACGCCACATGAACCGGGAAGGGATCAGCCTCCTGGCAAATGAAAAACTGGGGCCATAGCCTTATAAGGAAGAGAGTGGTTATAGGTGAGAAAGATGGACCTGCATTTATATAGAACCTATCATGGCCACCAGATATCTCAAAGCCACTGAAGTACTTTTTGAAATATGGTCACTATTTTAATGTCGGAAACGCAGCACCAATTTGTGCACAGCAAGCTCCCACAAACAGAAATGTTTTAATGACCAGATGTCTTTGTAATGGGCAGCACAATGGATAGCACTGTGGCTTCACAGTGCCAGTGTCCCAGGTTCGATTCCCCGCTGGGTCACTGTCTGTGCGGAGCCTGCACGTTCTCCCCGTGTCTGCGTGGGTTTCCTCCGGGTGCTCCGGTTTCCTCCCACAGTCCAAAGACGTACAGATTGGGTGGATTGGCCATGCTAAATTGCCCTTGGTGTCCAAAAAGGTTAGGAGGGGTTATTGGGTTACGGGGAAAAGGTGGAAGTGAGGGCTTAAGTGGGTCGGTGCAGACACGCTGGGCTGAATGGCCTCCTTCTGCACTGTATGTTCTATGTTATTAATGGGGGTCAGTATTGTCCAGGCACACCAGGGAGAACTCCCCGACTCTTGTTTTAGCCATGGGATCTTTCACACCCAGCTGGCCTCGGTTTAACAGCTCCGTCGAAAGCCAGCCCCTCCGGCAGTGCAGCATTCCTCCAGCACTGCAGGCATTAGCGAGACTGCATCTGGAGCGCTGTGGTCACCTGGTTTGAGGAAGAATGTAAATGCTTTGGAAACAGTCCAGAGAAAGTTTACCAGACTGATAACTGGAATGGGAGGTGACTTGATTGAAACATCCACTATCCTGAGGGTAGACCTTGAGTTGTGTGCTTAAGTGCTGGAGCAGGCTATTAACCTGAAACCTCCTGACTCCGAGACGAGAGAGCTAACAACTGAACCACAGCTGACTCTCCATGGACAGTATTCTTGTCTTCCCAAATGCCTCCTTGAATTGGAAGGTTCCGAATTCAAATCCCATTTCAGGACTTGAAAATGAGAGCAAATTGAAATAGTGGGAAGTCGAGTCTGTAGAGCAGAGCTGCCATTTGGGGAAGATCGAGCTGATGGTGGCAGGAAGCTCCAGACAATTTAACCACATTAACCGGGCTCAAGGAAAACTATAATAAAACCATCTGAGTGAGCGCATGTGTAACACAATGGATGAGTCAATGCCACAAACTGGAGGCTTTGATCTAGAATGATGGAGGTTGAGGGGTGACCTGATAGAGGTCTACAAGATTTTGAGGGACATAGAGGGTGGATGGGTCAGTCACCAGGGGGCATAGGTTTAAGGTCTGTGGGGCAACATGTAGAGGAGGGCGGTGAGTATGGAACATGCTGCCGGGGGGGTGGGGGGGGGGGGGGGGGGGGGGGGGGGGGTTGTGGAAGCAGATACATAATGGCATTCAAAGGGCATCTTGACAAACACATGAATAGGGTGGGTCTAGAGGGATACGGCACAAGGAAGTGGTTGGTATCATGACCGGTACAGGCATGCAGGGCCGAAGGGCCTGTTCCTGCGCTGCATTGTTCTTTGCTATTCAGTGCAGCATGTCTGGCACTGCAGCACTCCCTCAGTACTGCAGGATTAGTGAGATCACATTTGGAGTATTGCATATAGTACTGGTCACCCAATTTAAGGAAGGATGTAAAAGTGTTGCAAGCAATTGAGAGAAGGCTTACCAAACTGATACCTGGAATGGGAGGTCTTATGAGGAAAGATTGGACAGGCCAGGCTTGTATCTACTGAAGCTCAGAAGAATCTGAGGTGACTTGATTGAAACATGTAAGATCTAGGGGGTCTTGGTTGATGTGGAGAGAATGTTTCCTCTCGTGGGAGAACCTAGAACTAGGGGTCACTGTTTAAAAATAAAGGGTCACCCATTTAAGACAAATTAGGAGAATTTTCTCTCAAAGGGTCGTGTGTCTCGGGAACTCTCTTCTTCAAAAGACAGTGGAGGCAGAGTCTTTGAATATTTTTTTTTAAATTTAGAGTGCCCAATTCATTTTTTTCCAATTAAGGGGCAATTTAGCGTGGCCAATCCACATAGCTTGCACATTTTTCTTTGGGTTGTGGGGGCGGAATCCACGCCGACACAGGGAGAATGTGCAAACTCCACACGGACAGTGACCCAGAGCCAGGATTGAACCTGGGACCTCGGCGCCGTGAGGCTGCAGTGCTATCCACTGTGACACCGTGCTGCCCTGTCTTTGAATATTTTTAATGCAGAGGTGGGTAGATTCTTATTTAACTAGAGGGGGGAGGTAGGCAGGAATGTGGGGTAAAGGTTACAGTCAGACCAGGCATAATATTATTAAATGGCGGAGCAAGCTCAAGAGGCCGAGTGGCCTACTCCTAATTCCTGTGCATTATCGAGAGATGGTTACAGGGTGACCAAGATTGAGAACAAAGTGTTCCAGGGTGCTTGACTTTTAGAAAAGACGGGAAAATTGAAGGTGAGAGGTGGTGATGACGATAAAGAGTGAGCGAAAGACGGTCGCGAGAAAGGATCACAGTTCAGAAAATCAGAATGTGGAGCTGTGAAATAAGGTAGGGCAGAAAGCTCAGGTGGGAGGTACTCACAGGACCCTGACGAGTGACCATAGTGTTAAGCAGGAAATGAGAGGAGCATTGTAACGAGAGAAGTGCGATAAACTTTAAACTTCACAAACGCTGGGCAAACCAAATCGGCAAATTACAGCTTGGAGGATGAGTTTGAGGAATGCATTTAAGCAGTTTTCCATCAACACTGAGACAAGGAAGTGACTGGGAAATAGGTTATTTTTAGATCCAATGTTGTGCAATGAGATTGAGTCAGTTAGTAACCTCATCGTAAAATGTATGATTGTAAATCAGCAATGGGGAATGTTTAAAGTAATACTTTATACTTCACTCACCTGATGGAAGGAGCAGTGCTCCGAAAGCCATTGATTCCAAACAAACCTGTTGGACTTTAACCTGGTGTTGTTAGACTTCTTACGCCGGCATCGCCACATCATTTATAATTCTGACCAACTGACGAATGAAAACGCCACTGAAAAGGTGCTCCTATTGTGGCGGACAAGTAGATTAATAGTCTCGTGACAATGCCACTGTGCCACCGTCTCACCAGTGAATGATCGCTGAATTACTCTCCGAGCCACGGGTTAATAGGTGTGAGGGCCAATACATTAGAGGTTTGAATGCTCCAAGATGGGAAACCCTTTTGACATGCTGTCACCCAATGTAGATGCAGTTAATGCTGTCGAACCCATCAGCAAAGCTGATATGGGACTTCTGAACAGAAGGATGTCAAGACTTTTGCCCAAAACCTTTGCTGGTTGGTGCTGTATTATTGGCAGACTCAATGAAAGCATTGGGGTACTTTTCATTGCAAGTTCCATCGCTGTCAAACTTGGTCTCCGAGATCTTTAACCCGGTTTACAAATGACCTTGCCTGAAGCCCACCTCACCCTCAAGACTGATTTGACATAACGAGGGTGGTGCATTTTCCTCACAGGGCTGTTTGAGGAGCTCTCCAAATCAATTTCTTGAGGCATGTAGCCGTGATTTAGAAGTTTTCCCATGTTACTAAGGCACTGACCAAGTACACCAGTAAAACTAAGTGTCCTTTTTAAGTCAGCAATTTAAAAAACTAGGTTATTCACACCTTGTTTTTGACAAGGTGCCATCAAAATGTTTTTTAGCAACATCAGTTACATAGATGGTTTGTGGAAGAGAAGGTTGAGAGGAGATTTGATAGTTGTGTTCAAAATCACGAAGGGCCTGGACAGAGTGGATAGTGAGAACCTGTTCTCCCTGGCGGCAGTCCAGAGAAGGTTCATTACGTTGATCCCAGGTATGGAGGGATTTTCTAATGAGGACAGTTTGATTAGGTTGGGCCTGTACTCCCTGGAGTTTCGAAGAATGAGAGGTGACCTTATTGAGGCATATAGGATTCTCAGGGTGCTTGACAGGGTAGGTGCTCAGAGGTTGTTTCCTCTTAACGATAGTGACTTTTAAGGGGTGTCTTGACAAATACGTGAATAGGATGGGAATAAAGGGATGTTCCCCGTAAGGGTAGGGGTTTTAGTTCAGATGGGCAGCATGGTCGGTGCAGGCTTGGAAGGCCGAAGGGCCTGTTCCTGTGCTGTAATTTGCTTTGCTCTTTGAGAGTCTAGGACCAGAAAGCATAATCTCGGAGTAAGGGGGGGGGGGCGCCCATTTCAGACAGAGATGAGGAGGAATTTCTTCTCTGAGGATTGTGAATCTGTGGAATTATTTATTGCAGAGAAATGTAGAGGCTGGGCCGTTAAGTATGTTCAAGGCTGAGATGGACAGACTTTTATGGGGATAAGGGTGGAAAGTGTAATTGAGGGACCAGCACAAACTGGGAAGGGTTACACCTGGACAGGACCAGGACTGATGTCTTGGGCAGGTATTTGCTAGTGTGGTCGGGGAGGTTTTAAACTAGAATGGCAGGAGGGGGAGGGAGGGAACCTAAGCAGGGTGAGAAGGGAAAGGGAAACCAGGACAGCGGTACAAGAAAGAACAGTAAAATGCAGGAACGGTAGACAGGGTAATCAAAGGCGAGAGGCAAATAGGGCCACAATACAGAGAAAAGTTAGGATGATTAAAAATGGCAAAAAGGCAAGCCCAAAGACATTGTATTTTAATGCACAAAGCATTCAGAATAAGGTAGAAGTGATGGCACAAATCAAGGCAATTGGATATGTTCTCAGCCATCACGGAGTCGTGGTTACAAAGAAATCAAAATTGGGACTTCATATTCAGGAATATTAGAATTTTCAGAAGGACAGGAGGGAAGGAAAAGGTGGTGGGGTAGCACTGTTAATAAGAGATGAATGAGGACATTTATGAGAGACAATCTAGACTCAGATGATGTAGAGTCCATTTGGGTGGAGGTAAAAAAACAGCAAGGGAAGGAAGATATTGGTAGGAGTAGTGTACAGAACCCCAAACAGTAGCCGCACTGGTGGAAAGGGGATAAATGAACAAATAATAGGAATATGTAAAATAATAGAGCAATAATTGTTAATCTTCATGTGGATTGGGTTAATCAAGTTGGAAAGGGTAGCTAAGACAAATTCATAGAGTAAATTAGAGTTAGTTTTCTAGAGCAATATATCATGGAGCCAACTAGGGAACAGGCTATCTTGGATCTGGTAATGGGTAATGAAGCAGGTTTAATCAATGACCTCAGAGTAAAAGATCCCCTAGGAAGTAGTGATCATAACATGATATAATTTTATCTCCGTTTGAGAGTGAGAAACTTGGGTAAAACTGTGTTTAACTCAAAGGAAATTACAAGAAAATGCGAATAGAATTAGCTAAAGAGGACACGACAGATAGATTACTAGGAAAGACAGTAAACATGCAGACATTTAAAGAGGTAATTGATGACTCTCAGCAAAAATATATCCCAGCAAGGAGGAAAGAGTCTGAGTGGGATAAACGAACAAAGGAAGTTAAAGAGAGTATCTAGTTGAAAGAAAAACAGATAGGGAGGCAAAAGTCTAGTGATAGCCCCGAAGACTGAGAATCCAGCAAAGGAGGACTAAAAAGGTAAAAGAGAGAAAAAAATAAACTACGAGGGCAAAGTGCTGTTCCTCGTACGGGACCCAGAGACTGGCCGGATACAACAGTCCGAACTTCACCTTTTTCTTAAAAAGGATCGACCTAATCTGGTTGAAGCCTGCTCTTCTCCTGGCCACCTCCACACTCAGGTCTTGGTAGACCCGCAGGATCCTGTTGCCCCACATACAGCTCTGAGTCTGCTTGGCCCCACTGTAGAATGTGTTTTTATCAAAGTAACTGTGGCATCTCACCACCATTGTCCTCGGGGGGGGGGGTCTCCCATTCGCGGTTTCATCGCGAGTGCTCTGTGTGCCCTGTCCACCTCCAAGGGTCGGGAGAATGCCCCATGCCCCCAGCAGCTTCTCAAACATACCTGCGATGTATGCCCCAGCGTCCGCTCCTTCGGACCCCTCCGGGAGCCCAACGATTCTCAAGTTCTGCCGGCGGGACCTATTTTCTCCACCTTCTCCAGGAGCTTCTTCTGCTGGTCTCTCAGCATCCCCACCTCCAACTCCACCGCAGTTTGATGTTCCTCCTGCTCAGCCAGCGCCTTCTCTACCTTCTGGATCACCCGATCCTGGGCACCCAATCTAAGCTCCAGCTGCTCAATTCACTCTTTCATTGGGTCCAAGCAGTCCCGTTTCTGCTTAGCAAAGCCTTCCTGAATAACTTGCATCAGCAGCTCCATTTACCACTGGGTCGACAAGCCAGAGGTCCGGTCCTCCGCCATGCTTACTTCCCGCTGCAGCCTCAGCCCAAGCCGCCTCTGTCTTTCTGTTCCTGCCTTTACGAGCACTTCTAGTCCTTCTCTCCATGCACCGATGTGGGAATTCAGTACACAATTGCCTCTGCCATCAACTTTTCAATTCAAGTCCGGTGGAAAATCGGGGGAAAAGGTCCAAAAGTCCGATCCGAGCGGGAGCCACCAAATGCGCGAGTTTACTCCTTCATAGCCGCCACCGGAAGTGTCGTGAGTTGTGTTTTTAAACATTTAGAGTACCCAATTAATTTTTTCCAAGTAAGGGGCAATTTAGTGTGGCCAATCCACCTACCTTGCACATCTTTGGGTTGCGGGGTTCTTTCTTCGAGCTAGGATCAGGAGTAGGCAGTTTAGCCCCTCGATCCTGCTCCATCCTTCAATACGATCATGGCTGATGTCATCATGGCCTCAACTGCACTATCCTCAAGCCCTTCGACCCATTACTAATGGGAATAGAGGGATACGGACCCCGGAAGTGCAGAAGATTTTAGTTTAGACGGGCAGCATGGTCGGCGCAGGCTTGGAGGGCCGAAGGGCCTGTTCCTGTGCTGTACTTTTCTTTATTCTTTGTGAATTAGAAATCTGTCTATTTACTCAATTTCCCAGCATCCACTGCACTCTTGAGGTAGCGAATTCCACAGATCACAACCCTTTGGGAGAAGTAGTTTCTCCTCATCTCTGTTTTCAATTTGCTACCTCTTATTCTAAGACTATGACCTCACATTTTAGAATGCCCCACAATAGGGAGCATCCGCTCCATGTCTTCTTTATCCACACCATTTACCATCCTATATACCAAATTTGATCTCCCCTCATTCTTCTAAACTCTAGAGAGTATAGGCCTAAACTGTTCAATCTCTCTTCATACGACAAACCCCTCATCTCTGGAATCAATCTAGTGAACCTCCTCTGAACTGCCTCCAATGCCACTACATCTTTCCTCAAATAAGGAGACCAAAACTGTGCACAATACCCCAGGTCTCACCAATGCCTTGTATAGTTGCAACAACACTTCCTTACCTTTATACTCAATTCCTTTTGCTATAAATGACAACATTCCATTTGCTTCCTTTATTACCTGCTGCACCTGCAGGCTTGTTTCTGTGACTCCTACACGAGGACACCCAGATCCCTCTGTATTGGAGCACCCCAAAGTCTCTCCCCATTTAGATAATAAGTTGCCGTCACATTTTGGTCAGAAAAATGGATGACCTCACACTTATCCAGGTTAAACTTCATCTGCCACATTTTGGCCACTCTCCTAACCTATCTGTATCCATTTTTAAGGTTACTATTTCCTCATTGCAACTTACTGTCTCACCTATTTTTGTGCCATCTGCTAATTTAGCTATCGAATCTTCTATCCCTGTATCCAAGTCGTTAATATAGATTGTAAATAACTGGGGCCCAAGGACCGAACCCTGTGGCACCTCAATAGTTACATCTTGCCATCCAGAAAAAGACCCATTTATTCCGATTCTCTGTCTCCTATCTGTCAGCCAGTCTTCTATCCAAGCTAGTAAATTACCCCTAATCCCCTGTGATCTCACCTTGTGAATTAACCTTCTGTGCGGCACCTTGTCAAACACCTTCCGGAAGCCCAGATATACGACATCTACCTGATCCCCATTATCTACTTTGCTTGTTACATCTTCAAAGAATTCTAACAAATTAGTCAAATATGATTTGCCTTCCATAAACCATGCTGACTCTGATGGATAGTTCTTTGACTTTCCAAATGTCCTGATATTACTTCCTTAACAATGGATTCTAACAATTTCCCAACAACAGATGTTAAATGAACTGATCTGTAATTTCCTACATTCTGCCTCCCTCTCTTTTGAATAATGGCGTGACGGTTTATTAATCAATTTTCAGTTGCATTGATAAAACTACAGCAGGTGCTGCCGCTCTCAAATACCTATTTTAATGTGGATAAAATAAATAAGCAAATATGCTGCACGTTTGTACCGGGCAGCAAAAGATTTCACACCTGTATTGAGGCGATCTGTTTGAACGTAAGCTTGAAG